>NC_056741.1:305757210-305952210 GCF_019279795.1 Protopterus annectens | reverse complement strand
CATCATGTCCTTGCATGTCGTCTGCGTTTTATAAGCTAAGATTCTCAGTTAATCTTGGAGGGTTGCAGTTCTTTTTTACTTGCTTTAGGGGAAAAAATGTATTCTGACTGAGGGGCAATAAATGATAAAATGTACATAGAGCAGAGGTGGGGTTGGTACGCATCTTGAGAATAGTCTACTCAACATGTTTTAGTTCTTGCGTAATAGAATCTGAGTCAGTTTCTGGGGTTATTTTGGTGAGGATTATTGTAGGTAGCTGCTTATGTCTTTTAATGAACAAATACACATGAGGACGGTGATTACTTAATCAGGGCAAAGTATAGTTAAGTGTTTTAATTTAGTGGGGATACTTGTGGTAATTAAATCTATAATGGTAGATTCTCTTTAGAATTACGATTGGTTCTTGTTCCATCTGTAGATTTGTTTTGGCATTCTTAAAGTTGACTTCGACAATGATAATCAGTCTGTGGTGTTTTGCACAGCTGGAAAATATCTAATAGTATGTTCTGTAATAGAGCCATGTTGGAAGGAGGTGGAATATAGACAGTGTCTAGACGAATCTTGAAATTGCAAATTAAAGTAAACTGAATGAATCTCACATTAAGGCTTTTGTCAGTATTGTTGGATGCTCTTAGGGACAAGATTATGTTAATGGAGTTGTGGATAAGAACTAGAGAGCCACCACGTTTGGCAGATTGACTGTTACTGTATATATATGGTTAGAGTTAGAAACGGTTTACTAGTGAAATGTCAAATGGCACTACATCGACTGTACTATAGTCGAACACGGAAGTTCGAAAATAGTAATGTCGACGTCAAAAAAAAAATCTAGGAATGGTTTTAACATGGGTCGAGGTAGGTGTTCAGTATTACTCAGAACTACAAACATCTCCCCTACCTCGACCCATGTTAAAACACAGTCCTAGATTGTTTTTTTGTCGTCAACATTACTATTTTCGAACTTCCATGTTCGACTATAGTACAGTCAATGTAGTGCCGTTCGACATTTCAATAGTAAACCGTTAGAAACAGTAGGTGATATGTAGGAGCTGTCTTTAAGCCATGATTTGGAAAAGGCCATCATTTTGGTTTGACATTGTTAACCCATAGTTTCTAGTCTGGCCAGTTTGCTGCTAATGCGAGCTACAAAGTGTTTCTTTTCATTCCTTCTTTTTTTTTTTTTTTTTTTTTTTTCTGCCGAATGTGGGTCAGGGTAGTGAGGATAGGTGGGATTTGAATTAGGTTTGATATCCATCCTTTGTGTGAGAATGGTGGTAATGATTACAGAGGCTTTTAAAATTATAGACAGAAAATTGAAAGTGAATCTTAGGTGGAGATACATATGATGCATAATGGATTATTTGTCACATAAAGGGTGGAATTTTACATTAGTGTGTCGATTTTTCATACATCGATTATCTGAAACATCAATTACCGTAACGCAGCCTTCCAAAGTTTTTGGGTAGGAAAAATCATAGTCTGAATATATAAACGTTATACGTATTCACTTGTGCATGTTTTTTGAGATTGTAGCCTGCTCTTGTGTAAAAAATAAGACAACCGAGGGAAGAATTATCGAGATGATTCAGGAGTAAGTGATACAAGGGAGGAGAATTAGCATATTTGAAATATACCAGAACACAAGTAGTGCCACTGACGAAATGAAACACAGTTAAAATTCAAAGATTTAATAGTGTAAAGCAACACACCATAAAAACACTGCTTTTCGTCCCGTTAAATCACAAAACTTCATCAGAAAAGTTACTTCAATAGGAAACACGTTTAAACAGTACATGTAAAAACAACACAGACCCTTGATTGGATGAAGTATGCCCTCTAGCTCTACCTTCAGTTCAAGTCACTAAATATTTAAATGCCAATATAAACCATGTTAAAACCACCCCCAGGATTCACGAAGCCTCCGTGTAAGAGTTATAACTCTTACACGGAGGCTGCAGTTAAACGGAGTGATGTCAGCATGCTCTGCATATTCATGAGAGCATGCTGAATCACACCTAAGTCTAACACGGTCCGTGTAAGACAGTAGGGGGCGTGTCTGTAGGCTGAGCCCTGCAAGCGGACACGCCCCCAGAAGTCTAAAAGTGCCCAAAGTAGACACCCACAACAGAGTCCACGAAAATGTGAATAAACACAACACAACACATGCCCCTACAGACCATAAACATATATAAAAGAAATATAAATGAACATGTCATATTTTTTTTAAATTGTAAAGATGTTTAACCGTGGATGCGCCGTTTGCGCAGGCGTGCCGTGAAGCGCAGCTACAGTTAGCAGTCAATGGGAAAGCATATAAGAACTAAATATGCAAAATAAGCCAGGAAGCAATAGCGTAGCGGAAGAGATGCTGGCTGCAGAGCAGGCATTCATGGTTCGAGCCCCCACAACACAAATTTTTTTTTTTGCAAAATAAGCAGGAAACAAGTCCCTGACACATATGTGTACACATAAAATCAGAATATATGTAAAATACAATGAAATATCCCATTTATATCGAATAAATGTGAGCTAAGAAATGAATATAAACTGCCAGATGTGCCCATAGCTGAGCTACAGTACAACAGAGTGAGTGTATGTGCCCGTAGATAAACATTGGTCCAACTGGTGCAAACTGAGTGCCCGTAGCTGAGCAGTGGTTTACCATGCTAAATATATGTGCTCCTAACTGAGCTGAGTGGAATATGCGTGCTGATAGCCAAATGAGGCTTAAACTAGTACCCGCTTATGCGAGCTGCGACCGCAAACGAGCTAACCGACGGTCAATGGTGACAAAGCCGTATCCAAAATGCCTTTACACAGACACACCCCTCAACATGTCTAGACAGTCATGAAAAATAAAAAGCAGTGGCCAGGTTCGAACCCAGGATACTATACACCATAGTCAAGGTACAGAACCACTAAGCCATGACAGCAGTACCTAGAAATGCAATATTAGCTCATATATAGGAATGAATACAAACTACAGCATGACAATGCAGGTTTACTGAAGTTGATACAATTCCAAACTGGCCAATCACAGATATAAAAGAAAACGGACTATATAAGCCCCATAGGCGGAATACACAGCATAAACGATTGTAGAACAGACCTGCAGGCAGAATGTCAGGTGTAGGTGAGGGTAGTCGCCGAGCGCAGAGGTGGGGTGTTGAGGAGTCCAGGTACATGGGGCCCCCTCCGGGGTCCTGGCAAAAATGAAAAAGGAAAAAAAAAGGAAAAATGATTTTGGTTTCTTTGGAAAAAATACCAAAAACCCCATCCACACTTTGTCCCTACAGTTATTATAAAGCAAAGGGGGGGTTTGGGGGGCCAGGAAGGGGGAAATGGGTTATTTTTTTTTTTTTTTTTTTTTTTTTTTTTTTTTTTTTTTTTTTTTTTTTTTTTTTTTTTTTTTTTTTCTTTTTTTTTTTTTTTTTTTTTTGTTTTTTTTTGTTTTTTTTTTTTTTTTTTTTTTTTTTTTTTTTTTTTTTTTTTTTTTGGGGGGGGGGGGGGGGGGGGGGCACGGCCCCCCGGGGGGGGGGGGGAGGGGGGGGGGGCGGGGGGGGGGGGGGGGGGGGGGGGGGGGGGGGGGGGGGGGGGGGGGGGGGGGGGGGGGGGGGGGGGCGGGGGGGGGGGGGGGGGGGGGAAAGGGCCAAAAAAAAAGAATTTTGAAATGTGGGTATGAAAAAAACCCAATAAAAGGGAAAAAAAAATGTAGATTGATGTTGCAGTAACAGTTCCATCTACAAGGTTAAGTAGTTAACATATAGGACACTGTAGTTAGAACAGTAGTGTGTATATAACTGTAGCTATTAGAAATGTACAGCATATGTATTTGTATTTGAAGGTGTTAATATTACTCTATTTACCCCACCCTCTAACCACCTATAACCCATTCCACGTGAAAATGGTATGTGCAATCACAATTACCACCCCTGGACATCTGTCCTGTTGGGTCATATATATTTGCATGTCTGTTGATGCATCCGCCCTGTTCATACATCCACACCTGATGGCCTGTTGCCATCAATCAACCCTGCATGTTGTTGGACTGTGTATTACTGTTCAAATTATGCATGTGTTATGCACGCTGTTCAATGGTCTGAATATCTGGGTGTTTGGTTAATGGGAATACTAATGCATGCTGTTACAACTAATTGTGAATGGTATTAAATGTCACAAACCCAAACTGTCATGACATAATGCAAAACATAGAACGACAGGGAAGGCGGGTTCCAGCGGACCCACCTCTCCCACCTCAGCTGGCGAGTGCACCTGGCACTAGTGCCGAGTCCGGACCCTCCTCCGGTGGCCCTGTGCCACGTGCGGGTGGAAGCACTGCAGGGGATGGGGCTCGCCCCTCTGCAAGTGTGGCGGAGGAGATCCACCACTCACCCTCCGTAGCGTCCGGACTGTGGTGCGTAGGGAGATTCGGGACTCTGTCCTCGAGCCCCTACGCCAGCTCGAGGCACGGGTGGTGCAACTAACGGGCATGCCCGTTGCCCCGCCTACACAGCCCCCAGCACAGCCCCGTCCTGGGCAGTGAAGGAACAGTGGCAACTGCCTATGGGTGGGGATATCAGTTCCACTGTTGCCATCTGTGGGCTCATGGGCTCTGGATATCCAAACCTCCGTCCCCGTCAATTGTGTAACCCCCCCACTCGTGTCATACATCGCCCCTGTATGCATCTTGTTTGTCTTGTCTGTTAACCTACCCAACCTACCTCCCCAGCTGTACCGACTACCTTCACCTGACATACCACTCTCACCTGAAAAAAAAAAAAGGGCACTCTGTACCCACAAAAAAATTACGCCCCATACATAGCTGCCCATTCCGCACACATGTCTACTGGACATGGAACCTATCAATTCTAATTGGCTGTACAACAAGTATTATTGTTGTCCTGACACCTCTCTCAGGGGTGGAAGGTTTCAAATGTCACACCAAATTACATACATATGCACAGCTGTTGCTGCTGAAGAAATGGGCAGCTATGGGCCTTACCTACATCCCTCCTGCACATCCCAAGCTTGTTTCCCTACTGTCTTATCCTCTTTGTGACCCCTTTTTCACCACTTTCCTGTCTCCCCGTTTTCTTTTCTTTCAAGGAAAATAGCGCGGGTGTGCACAAGAGTAAGCACGTTTAAGCGGTTGTAAGCGGGTGTGGGCTTGTGTACACGGAGCTAACCGCCAGTGCGCATGCGTGAGCTCCACGCAAACCAGCGCTAACCCGGTTACAACTGCTTAAATGTGCCTTAGGCACTTTGATTGACAGGTCTTGTACTCAGTTCAAATGAAAAATAAAATCCCACTGTGAGTCCCGAACCCAGGACCTTGGCAACTATAGTCTGCATGACTTACCACTAAGCCATGACTCTTATATAGAAACACTGTGCTAAAGTAAATATATCATTTAACAGTAGGAATGAATGTAAAGGGAATATAGATATGTAGTACACAAAGCATGACATTTAGAATCACAAACAAAACTGGTGGATTCCCATAATAGTAGTGTGTGAACAGAAACAGCCATGCTAGTTGGAAGCTAGTAGGTAATAATGTCACCATAGCACCTTGCAAGACACACACATACTCACAGCAGGATAAGCACTGCCCATACCCCACAACCTCTTACAGGAACACATCCGGACCAAGTAATAAAATATGTGGAGCAAAGGCCCAAAACCAGGGACACATTACAAATAAAGTTACAACAAACGCAGACAGTTCAGAAAGTAACAGGGTCTACACCTTGTGGGATGTTTGGAAGGGTATGCAGTCTGGAACTTGAATGTTTGTCACCATATTCTGACTTGAGCCCAGACTGACTTGCCAGATAAAGGTGTGCATGAGATAATGACCAAATTATGAGGCAGAAATGTGGACAGCCTGCAAATATCTGTACACATGACGGGTCCAACACCACCATATTTGAATAGTTAAGAACCTAGACATAGCAACAGTGAATGTCTTACAGGGATGCCCACAGACCCCATGTGAAATGTACAAACAGTAGGCAGAAAGGTGTAACACATGCAATGGTAACTATGGAGTCCGGAAAGTATTCACCACTGCATGGCAGAAAAAGTGTAGTAATACATATGCTCATGCTAACCCACAGTCACAACTGCAGCATACCAGACATTTTAATGGGTGTACCCCACTGATATGTACCATTCCATGAGGCACATAACTGATAAACCTGAAGGTCTCTGGGGCCTGCTTAGCAGCATACTCAAATACCCTAATAGATGTCAAGGCCCACACCATGGCCAGACCACACTGCATGCTGTAACACCCTAGCAGATATAGCAAGCATTCCAAGGTGTGAATGTACATGGAAAATGGGAAAGCTACAGCAGCACACTACAGTCAAGACACCTAGCAGGCATAGACGTAGTGACTGTAAAGGGCAACTATTGAAGACTTAGCAACAGAGTGCAAGCAAATGTGAAAGGAAAGCACACACACACACATTAACAATAGTAGTAGTTGTAGTTATCAGTGTACATACACAGTTAGTACAGGAAACTGGAGAAATGAATGGAGGAATGTTAATCCACAACACACCTGGAAATATGAGAGAGATACCAACCTTTACACTCACAGAACATTGTCCACAGCATAACAGCATGGTCCCTGCCCTTAACATCTGAAAGGGCTACGCCTATCTCACACACCTTTTTATAGCACTGTTCTGAAATCACAGTGAGAACTGCAATCAGTACACAACTGGCTGCATGCAATTAGCAAATGCTGGCTAACAATTGGTGCAGAGGCCATCACATGGGCATATGCAGATACCTACAAAAGTATGCTGTACTCCATGTCCACGCATGCAATACTTTCATTGCACCCTGAGAAGGACGTGAGAGACAGACAGAGAGAGAGAGAGAGAGAGACAGAGAGAGACAAAGAAAACTGCATTTAAGCAGACAGACATGAATTGTTCAGCAACAGCTACCTGAAAGCTGACAACTGGGAAGTGGAGCAGCAGGACAGGGAACCAGACAGCAGCAGAAGCAGCTGTGACAAACACAGGTAATGTAAAGTAATACTATAAAGGTCTACATACTGTGAACCCTCCATATGTGTCATTTGTCTGTATCCATATGTATATGGAGATGTGTAAAGGGCAGGAGACATACAGCAACTATCAGTGAAGACTGTACATACATTTGTATGTGAGAGCATGTATGTGCACATATCAATGTTGTTTGATTGTAGGTTGTAGTGCCATGTACAAATTAGGTTACACAGCTATGTGTGTTTAGCAGTATGTTAGTGTGTGTCTACAGTATAGTAGACAAATATGTTGATATACCTGTCTAACATATGGTTATGTATGTATGTCAACATATGTATGTGTATATATATATATATATATATATGTAGATATATATATATATATATATATATATATATATATATATGATATGCATATATGTATACATACATAGAGAGAGAGATGTAGGAATACATAGACAGATGTCAATAGAATATTGTACCAACATATCTATGTAATGCACACATGCAGATATAGATATATGTAGATACATATACATAGACAGACTGATCTGACTACCTACAGGTATGATTGTATATGATGACCTGCAACACAGCCTGTCCCACCCCCTCTGTCACTCACACCCCTCTGTGCCCCCTACACATCTATGGCAATATATGTCCCCAATATATATGTGTATATGTATACAGACATATATATATATATATATATATATATATATATATATATATATATAGATATATCTATATACATATAGATATATCTATATACATATATATATATATATATAGAGAGAGAGAGAGAGAGATGTATATAAAGTCTGAGTGAGGCACATGTGTACAGATGTATTGCAACAGGTGCCTGGTGACAAAGGCATGGAGTGGACACCAGTGTCAAATCCGGAGTATCATACCACATTCCAGATCACCCACACCAGTAACCACCAGATATGTGATTGGCCGCCCACCACTGCATGTGTCAGGGGTGAGCAGGGTCAGAAATGTGTAGAATAGTGGCCCCAATGATAGTCACAGTGGCACACTATCCCTGGAATACCTGCACATGGTATGTGTCCGCAGACATGGTGAGTCAGGTATGGACATGTAGGTCGGTGTACCCCCACACCACATAATGGATGCCATGGTATGGACCTCACATTACAGCAACAGATATGGAGAAGGACACAGTGACATGTACAACACTGTGACAACGCACTCAAACACATTACCAATGCACAGTGACTGACAACACCACAGAGTACACATATGCTACCCACATAGAGGTTACCACTCCCAGATGTACATATGGAGGTCACACCCATGACAGATGTCCAACAACCATAGTAACACCTCCCACCATCCACAACCTACATGTCTGCTGTGTGTCGTCCGTGCCACTGCAATAGTGTGCACATGTGGAGGTAAGAGTTCCTACTCACAGATAAGACACACCCTGCAATAAACCACACAGTGTTAAGAAGCGAGACTCCCATGAGTACATGTCACACATACCCCTGCTGAATGTTAGTCAGATAGGTAATATGCCATATGAGTCACCCTGTGTAACTGTGTGACAGCAGCAGTTACCATCACACCACATGTGTCACAATGGTCAGGGTAGCAGAACAGTACGCTGCTGTAGACACAGGGGCAATAGCATATTGTATAGTATTGTATTGTAATGTAATGTATTGTGTTGTATTGTATTGGTATGGTGAGGTGCCTCCTTCATGGAGTGGAACCACTGCTGCTGTGCACCAGTGTACAGGTACATATCCTGTAGTCAGGCTAGTGTTACATAGCACTCCTATATGTGTGTTTAGCTCCTGTCAGAGGTTATGTAGCATGCAACTGGGGATACCATCAGGTCCCATCCATATTGTGTATTCTGCTGTCCTGCGGGTGTCTCTCACCTGGACATCTGTGATGACGGGGAGGTTACAGTCAGCTGGGATAACTATGCCTTATTACAGGGGAGGGCGGTGACACCTGCACTGAACCTGTCCGCCACAATGTTGTCGATATCTGTGGTGTCAGTGAAATATGTGTTGTGTACTACCTATGGGCATAGAGGATGACTCCTGACCAGGTTGCTAACATAACTGAGGAAGGCCTCCTGGTCATCTGTAGTGTCACTCTTGAATTCCCTCTCAACGTTGCCCATGTAGTCAGTATGATGGGAAATAGATCCTTACCAGTGCTGCTCAGACATGCCCTCCCTTCAGTGAATGATGCTCTGTCTTGCAGTAGCTTCCATCTTCTGTAATACAATCTGTCTATGGCTGGGGTCCACCAGACAGGATCCTGCCCCTTTGTGGAGAGTGTCTTGGTCAGATATGGGATTGCATGATCCATGCATTCTTGGAGATGTCTGTACACAGCAATTGTGTAGGGGTCACCATTGTGGGTTGTATCTGCCACTGGCCCAGTGGGCTGTAAGGATACCATATCACTGTTACAAAGTGTAAAGTTTGTATCTGTAATGTTATGCACTATAGTCATCTGTGCTGGTGGTGGAGGTGGGATATGTATATCCAGGGCAATCAGTGTGTGGTCAGCCCACAGTAGTTGCCGATGTAGGCCATACAGTACCTAGATACAAACCCCCAGAGTGAGGAGGTGCTTCTGGCCTGATTCGGTGTTCTGACTGCTGGTGTTTGGTAGTATGTCGTATGGCATCTGCCAGGTACTGTTGCACAGTTGCTGGCCGAGCACTGATACCTGGCCATCTACATGTGTATCCACCAATAGACAGACAGATGCTACATATGTGAGATATGTTGTATCATAACAGTCGAGTAGCATGTGTAGTATGTGTGCCAAAGTCTGCTGACATATATTGCTGATACCAGGTTATTTTCTTTCTCAGGTACATGGCCCACCCGCGGAACCCCACCTACTCCACAGCTGAGGATGAGGAGATACACCAGAGCCTGGTGCGGGACTATGCAATACTCTTTTCACGCACCAGCCAGAATCAGCAGGAGAGGGCTGCACTGTGGCAAGACCTTGTCCGTCGGGTAAATGATATAGGCACGCATAATAGGACATATGAGCAGATGCGACATCACTGCAGTGATTTAATCAGACATGTCCGCCAGCGCAAGGCCAGATATCCACAGGCAACAGGTTGCCACAGGTGGTGGGGTGGCTACACATCCCCCACTCACCAGACTGGAGGGACTACTCCTGAGTGTAGTGGCTCCAGTCCACCAGCAACAACAACAGCAGCAGACATGCATCATGATGGAGGCTGGGGCCACACAGCAGCAAGACGGTGAACGAGCAGGTAATATGTCATATGTATAGTTGACTGTTGTGTACACTGGTAGTTAATGCATGTGTGAGGTGTGTCCCTGGTTTGTAGCTGTCACCATAGTATTTAATGTGCAAGTGTGATATCCTCAATATTAGCTGCCGACCTGTGAAAGGCGACTGTTGTACTCCTGACCTGTATCATACACAGTAACAATGGCACAGTTGTGCCCACTGACATTAGTTTCTTCATGTCTGCAGGACCCTCTGGTATAACTGCAATGCAGCCTATCCATGCTGGTGAGTGTGTATTAACAATTCCTGTAATAGTGTTGATAGTAATAGTACTATTTGGCTCACTTAGTAGTGCTCTTTGTATGCATGTAGGTGTGTCTGTGTCTGTGTGTTGTTATCACGCATACTAAGTACTGTACAATTGTGTGAAACTGTGTGCATGTGCATGTGTGCATGTGTGCACCTGTGCATGTGTGCATGTGTGCATGTGTGCATGTGTGCACCTGTGCATGTGTGCATGTGTGCATGTGTGCACCTGTGCATGTGTGCATGTGTGCATGTGTGCATGTGTGCACCTGTGCATGTGTGCATGTGTGCACCTGTGCATGCATGTGTGCATGTGTGCATGTGTGCACCTGTGCATGTGTGCATGTGTGCATGTGTGCATGTGTGCACCTGTGCATGTGCGCATGTGTGCATGTGTGCACCTGTGCATGTGTGCATGTGTGCACGTGTGCATGTGTGCATGTGTGCACCTGTGCATGTGCATGTGTGCATGTGTGCACCTGTGCATGTGTGCATGTGTGCACGTGTGCATGTGTGCATGTGTGCATGTGTGCACCTGTGCATGTGTGCATCGCTGGTAATGTGTAGACATTGTAAACTGTGTTTCCTGTTTCCTTCCCACAGGTTCTGTTGCTGCTCTGGTGTCATGTAGCAGGGAACCTGAGTCAGGTGCCGTGGGTACTGATAATGATGACATTGGTGTAATGGCACAGGAAGGTATGCCAGGGTCCGCCATTGGTCAGCCAATTGACAGTACACAGCTGTCGACCCCATCAATGCGCACAGTTATCCTGCCAATACACCCCTTGTCACCACTGTCCCTAGGTGATGGACAGCATACAGTGGGCATTGACCAGGGTAATGTGGTATCTGTGGCACATGCTTCCCCACACAGCAGCCATGGGCATGGCCCAGAGATGGTACCACACAGACAGATGTCCAGGGGTTCTCGTGGGAGCATCCATGGGCACTGCCCCTGTCAGACGCGTGCCCACAGAGGTCTTACAACCTCGGCTATGTTTTGGACTGTCATACAGGCACAGTCACATATGGAACGGTACACCAGACAGGGTCTGAGGGAGCTGGCAGCATGTCGCAGCCATGACTGACAGACAGTATGCGTGACATACGGCTGCCATCCGTGATTTCACTGATGTCGTAGACAGACGCCGTTGTGGGACATATTAGACCGTTCCACAACTACGTGTCCATGAGCCAGGGTGATGGTGGGCGGTTGAGGCGCCGGCGGTGGCAGTATGCCAGTAACAGCAGCAGCTGGCAGTCGGCGCTGATGACAACAGGCCGCGCTGCCACTGTAGTGCCAGCAGCAGCCCCAGCAATGCTGGGTCTGTGCTGTCATCAGACTGCCCCAGGAGACCACGTGCACGTGGCTCTGGCCAGGCCCGACAGGGATCTGTGTCCAGTCAACGAACACCTGCTTCTGATGACAGTACCCAGTCTGGGTTGGTACCGGATACGGTCCATAGCACCCCTGCAAGGCACAGGCACCGTGTCCGTGGCCAGAGACACTGATCTGTATGACCTGGCAGGTACAGTCTGTGGCTGTCCACAAACACCAGTATATGGCAGCCATGAGGTGGAACTGTGTGCATCCATACACACATGCAAATTGACAACACCTAGGGCTACCGCATACACGCACACACTGCATCAACATTGCCCCACCTTCTACTGCTGTCCCTCACCAACACACATACACATACATGTCAATTGGTGGTATGGGTGGCTGACCCAGGCATACCAAGTTCACACCCTGTGCATATGATGAAACTGTGCCACCTCCTGCAATCTGTAACAACTGTGCAGGCACAGGTTAACATGTTGCTGATGCACAGAGTGACCACATAGATGTGTAGTAATAGTATCATGTTGTTAACAGTACTGTGTGCTGAATTAATTGTGGGTATATCACAGCATGCCTGATGCAGTATTTGTGTGATTGTCATGTCCTGTTGTCTACACCCATGGTAAGTACCATAGTGTATCATCTGCACATGTTGGCATACTGGTGGTAATGATGTCAACAGAAGGCTACATACATAGGTAGCACAGGGGATAGGGTAATGAATGTAGTAATACACAATGATGGACATGTAAATTGCAAGTGGCATGTTGCCCACACTAGACTCTGCAATGCAGATGTTTGAGGATGTTGATATGTGTGCAGAACTACACAACTGGTACAGGACACACAAGAGCACACTAGCACTGCATGCACACATCTCATACCATGCTAGACAGCCCCAACACACATAAGTAACTGTCACAGGAGGGAGAGTCCCCATATATGTCAGGGATACTGTGGTGGCAGGCCAGGGAGCATACATCCTACTAAGTATGGAACCACTGAGAGAAGGCTCGGTGTCTATTTGACATGTGTATTACTGCAGGAATGGGCACATGGGTTTCTATCCAGTTATTGTACATCCTGACAGTACATGCATGTTCCGTACACTTGTGTGCACTGAGACTGGACCCTAGCCATCTGACCAGTGTATTTCCATGTACATGTGCATAGTGCCTGCATATTTGCAGTGTTACCTTATGGAACTGGTACAGCTTGTTTGTTGTACAATGGACTACATGGAGCCCTGTTCACTGTATCTTTGTTTGCATGCATGTTTGCTTGCAATTACCCTGGAATACCGATCACACCTGCAATGCATAGTTATAGAGCTTCTGTGGACTCATAGTGCCATCTGCATAGCCTACTATATGTATGGCCATGTCCCACTTGACAGGTTGCCACTGTTTGACCTGTTCACATGTACATTGCCTGTGACACAGTGCATATGACCTGCCTGGCATGTGTCCACGTGAGCAGTCATATATGCTACTGCTAAGTAGTCACAGGCACTACACCTTCACACATTCATCTTCTGTTGAACTACCTGCTTTGCTAGGGACAGCCTGCACCTGTCACCCCTGGCCTATCTGATATTGGCAAAGGCTCTTGCTACCCCCATAGTGCCTATGTTAGGCAGGGCTCAAATGGCAAACCCACCTTCATAGGTATCACAAGGGATAAGACACTAAGAGCAATGCTACCCAACGCCAGATGTCTAAACCTCCAGATGCATGCACCCAAAACACACCTTGGCATGGGGAACATCGATATCTGTGCAGTAACAGATGCCTGGTTCAGGGCTACTGAGAGCACACCAGCACTACCGGGTGTAACCCGGTTGATTTCTTTGCTACAATCACCAAGGCCATTGCCGAGGAGAAGGTGGTTCACACAGCCTACCTGGACCTTGCAAACGCCTTCGCAACAATACCCCACTTGGGCATTCTAGGGAAGCTCACCAGCTTAAATATAAGCCCCTATGTCACTAGATGGATTGCACAGTGGCTCAAGAACAGAACCCACACGGTTAGCATTGCTGGAGCCATGCCAGACCCCATAACAGTTACAGGTTGTCTCCCAGAGGGCTCAGTCCTGGGACCCTCTTGTTTGGTACATATTTATTGGAGGTACAGGCCAACACGGATGAACTGTGGCTGTCCAAATATGCAGATGACTGCAAACTGGACACCATAATCGACTCCCCAGCTGACACAAGCATCTTCCAAAGGGGCATCATAGCAACAGACAACTTGTGCCAGAGCCATGGCCGTCTGCTGAACAGTGTGTAGAAGGGGAATGTGCATCCTGTAGTCTGTTCACCTAGTTGCCAAAAGGGACATTGTCCTCACACACACTAACCCCCCCCAGCCAAAAACACACACTTGCCAATTGCAGGATTCAAACCCCTATCTGACTGTTATGATATGTGAGACGGGCGCATTAGCAGAGCACGCTATTTGCATTACTGGGGGTTTTCTTTTCCCCTGCTATACTTATAGAGTGCTGACATCATCAGTGTTTAGAAAAGGGAATGGGCATCCTGTAGTGTCTTATCCTATTTGCCAAAAGGGACATTTCCCTCACACACACTAACCCCCCTCAGACAAACACACACACTTGCCATTCACAGGATTCAAACCCCTACCTAACTATGTTATGACACTTAAGACGGACGCATTAGTAAAGCGCGTTATTTGGATTACTGGGAGGATTCCTTTCTCCTGCTGTACTTATAGGGTGCTGACATCATCGGTGTTTAGAAAGGGAATGTGCATCCTGTAGTGTCTTATCCTATTTGCCAAAAGGGACATTTCCCTCACACACACTAAACCCCCTCAGACAAACGCACACACTTGCCATTCACAGGATTCAAACCCCTACCTAGCTATGTTATGACACTTGAGACGGACGCAGTAGCAGAGCGTGCTATTCGCATTAATGGGAGGTTTCCTTTCTCCTGCTGTACTTATAGGGTGCTGACATCATCGGTGTTTAGAAAAGGGGATGGGCATCCTGTAGTCTGTTCACCTAGTTACCAAAAGGGACATTTCCCTCACAGACTAACCCTCCTCAGACAAACACACACTTGCCATTCACAGGATTCAAACCCCTACCTAACTATTTTATGACACTTGAGACAGACACATTAGCGGAGCGCAATATTCACATGAATAGGAGGTTTTCTTTCTCCTGCTGTACTTATAGGGTGCTGACATCATCGGTGTTTAGAAAAGGGGATGGGCATCCTGTAGTCTGTTCACCTAGTTGCCAAAAGGGGCATTTCCCTCACACACTAACCCCCCTCAGACAAACACACACTTGCCATTCATAGGATTCAAACCCCTACTTAACTAGGTTACGATACTTGAGACAGACGCATTAGCAGAGCGTGCTATTCGCATTACGGGGGGGTTTCCTTTCTCCTGCTGTACTTATAGGGTGCTGACATCATCGGTGTTTAGAAAAGGGGATGGGCATCCTGTAGTCTGTTCACCTAGTTGCCAAAAGGGGCATTTCCCTCACACACTAACCCCCCTCAGACAAACACAAACACTTGCCATTCACAGGATTCAAACCCCTACCTAACTATGTTATGACACTTGAGAGAGACGCATTAGCAGAGCGCGCTACTCGGATTACTGGGAGGTTTCTTTTCTCCTGCTGTACTTATAGGGTGCTGACATCATCGGTGTTTAGAAAGGGAATGTGCATCCTGTAGTGTCTTTTCCTATTTGCCAAAAGGGTCATTTCCCTCACACAGACATACACACACAGCAACCCCACACACACTGAGCACTTGCAGGATTTGAAACCCCTACCTAACTATGTAATGACACTTGAGATGGACGCATTAGCAGAGTGCGCTATTCGGATTACTGGAAAATTTCATTTCTCCTGTTGTACTTATAGGGTGCTGACATCATCTGTGTTTGGAAAGGGGAATGTGCATCCTGTGGGGAGGCAGACACCAAGCACACTATGGCTAAGCTGTCATTCCCTAGGGCAAACAGCCTAGTGTTGACCTCTACACCATTATGTTTAATTGTCAAATGCACATTATTTGTTGCTGATAGACTGTTTGCATATCTTTATTGCCATAGCATTCCCTGCACATTATTTGTTGCTGATAGACTGTTTGCATATCTTTATTGCCATAGCATTCCCTGTTGGTATGAACAACTTCTGCATCTGTGGAAAATGTTTGCATATGGGAGGGATCCACTATATCACGTATGTCTCTGTAGTCATTTAACTGTGTGCACTGGGCAGACTGCTGTAATGTGGTTGGTTCCTGGCATAACACATAACAATACCAGATATGTGTGTCCAATTGCTAAACCAGGATTTGGACTAAGTGTGTGAGCATGCCCAGTTCAGCCTTCCCATGGCATGTTGTCAAAGTGTGTGAGCATGCCCAGTGTGAGCATTCCATATGTTGGACTCTGCAGCCCACCACATTTGTGGATGTGTGTGAACTTCACAAATTATCACCCGTTTATGGTTGTGGGTTGTGTGTCATGTTGTGTAGTTACTGTACAACTGCTTTTTGTGTGAACACAACAGGATTATACTGTGCCTGCAGTGTTTGCATGGGATACTTTGCATACAGTTGTCAACATCCTTTCACACTGACCTACACTGTAGTACTGTATAGTGTACTGGTAGTACTTTGACTGTGGTGGACAGTAACCTGGGCTTTACTGCTATCACTGCTTTACATTTCCATAGTGGGCACAACAGCCTGGTTGGGGCCAGTTGTGTACATCTGACCATGTTGCATTCTGTTCAGATATGAACTACTTACACCAGGCTTGTCCAACATTGTTAGTGTATTCCACAACATAGGTGTACAATTGCAAACACTAGTGATGTGCCCTAGTCCATGTCTAATGCAAGTTGGAGAGTGTGTTTGTCCTTCAACACACATTGTAAGAGGAGTTTGCCATGACATATGTCATGGTTAGTATACTGTGCCTCTGTCTACCTGTGACATGACAGTGATACCCAGGATAAACCTACCATCTCCCGTCCACCCATCAGGATTCCTATTGAGGAAGATTGATAAGTGACTCTATGGGTAGCCTGTGCTGAGGGTTCACTCATGGGTGGGAGTGGCTTCTGTGTTATGGATCACACAGTACAGCTTGTCCTATGTAAGTCAGTGCTGGGGTTCAGGTCTGTCATGTGCATAGCTCACTGCCATTCAGATTGTACTATGTGCAGCATGTTTATTGATGCCAGCAACACAGGCAACACATGGCATCTGTGTAGGCTCTTTGATACTCCTGATGAGGTACTGTTGGGGACTTTACAGATGATGGAGGTGTCTGCTGAGGTACATCCCACAGGGGCTATTGTAGTCGATTGTATCACTGATGCAGGATGACTGCAGAGCCACAATGACCTCCCCTTATGTAGATCTGACAGCCTTCATGATTAGGTGGGTATATGGTATGTTTCTGTAAACACTACAGCACATGTTTGTCCAATGCAGGATATCTATCACCCTGTGTCCCCAGGTCTCTCATTACATGTTAACTACATAATGGGTTAACACCTATGTGGTGATTGGTGGGCACTTACTGTATATCCACGGGGGTTGACTATACACGCTTCTGCACTTAGCTTGCTGCCATCGCTATGGCACCAGTTGTCTGTTTCTATGTGGCCCTTTTGTGGGATGCATGTGTCAGCTGGTGGATCATATGTGGTGAGCAGTTTGTAGTCCTCTGCAAACATGTTAGGACACAGTCCTTCCATGTTTGCCTGTACCTATGGGACATATATACCAGACGAGGGAGATACCAGGACAAAGCCTTGTGGGATGCCAGTTATATCTGGTTTGTAGTCTGACATGGCTGAAGCATGTCTGACCATGTCTGTTCTGTCCTTGGTCTGGTTTGCAACCCCTCTACTGACATGTGGGTTTATATTTACGCTGGTGAGCCTATCTATACTGAACATGTAGGGTATTGTATAGAAGCCTTTGCAAGGTCCAGATACACTGTGTGGAGCACATTGCCATCATCAATGACCTTAATGACTGTTTCAATTGAGTCAAACATGGTTAGGGGCAGGATCTGCACTTGAGAAGGCCACACTGGGTTGGGTCTGGTGTCAGTAGGTCCCCAACATCCTTATGTCTGTGGTACATGCTGATCCTTTCCATAGCTGTGCAATCTGGGCTTCTCAGGATTCTGGGGTAGTACTGTTCAGTATCCATTCAGGCAACACCTTTGTTGAGAAGGACCACTGTTGTTGTACACTGCTCTTTGGGTACATATTCTGTGGCACGGCTGACATTGAGCAGTAGTGTGGTTTGGCATTCCATTCATCTTAGACTCCATGTTGCACTAAGCCCAGGACACCATCTCATACCATTGCTGCTGTGTGTTTTGCTTTGGAGATGTTGTCTGTTACCTCAGCATCTGCAATGTCAGGGGGCCAGCAGTCTGCTGGGATAGATATTCTGCATTCGTGGGGTGGGGGTTTGCACTGCACCTGTCAGGATGTATGTTGGCAATATGTGTGTGTGTTTGTGGTATTTGTGTGATTCAGGGCATATCTGTGAATTCCCAACATGGCTCCTACCATCAATTGTGTAAGCCTTGGGATTATCCTTCGTGTCCTGTACAATTTGTATCTACATAGGTTCATAGGTTCATACTAGGCTATCCACCCTGGGCATTTGTTAGCCTAGCCAGAGTGTGTGTGGCTTTTGAGACCCCTTGCTATGTGGATATTATGGCCATTTATGATTTGCTTTGCTGTGCCTCTGTCTGGACATGACACAGTGAAGACCCCCACTGTAACTCTACAATCATCCATCCACTTGGCAAGATTCCTGTTGAACAGTGTCAGTGAGGGGCTCTGCCTAACATGGAGTGGGAATCTGGTCCAGGGTGTGGGGAGCCTCTGGATTATGTATCTGTCCCACCGGCACATCCTATTTCATTATTTGTTGAGGTTGACATCTCTCACTCTCGCAGCTCCAATGGATATGTGTTGTCTGGGGTGGAGCATGTCCATTACTCCTGTGTTGGGCATGGCCTTCTACAACAGGCATGCAATGCCTCTGTGTGGGCAGTCTGTGACTGGAGTCAGCTGGGGTGTCTACAGCCAGGCAGCATATGACATATATGTGTGACACTTTATCCTCTTGGTGAGGTACCTTTGAGGTCTTTCTAACTGCTGAAGGTGTCAGGTAAGGTAGATCCCATATGAGGCATTGTACTGGATTATGGGTGTGATTGGGGTAAAGTATAGGGGCACAGTGACCTCTGTTGCCGTAGATGTGACTCCTTTCCTGATACGGTGTCACATGTAGACAGTCTTCCTAGCCACATTGGCAATGTGGGTGTCACATAACAGGTTACTGTTCACTTGTGTCCCTAGGTCCCTGGTTACTCCTTCCATACATAATGGTTTACCACCTATGTGGTATTTCGTGGTACCTTGTTTGGTATTTGGTGGGACATTCATACTGTCCAGTGTCTTCAGGACGGTTGGGGGGGGGGTTATTGTGTGTGAGAGTGCAGTCTGTAGCATGCTACAGACTGCACAGCAGTCTTGCCTACAGTTAGTTGCACATGGGTGAACTCCACTGCCTTGTGCATTGTCAGTTACCTGGACGTATGGGTGTCTGTGCTGCCTATGGATACTCACCTCCTTTTATGTAGTGTTCCAGGTTTTGGGGCCATGACACATGGTACGTGGTATAACCTGGTAGTGCTGGTGTGCTGTCAGGAGCCTTGCAGCAGGTTTCTGTCACTGCACAGACATCAATGTTCTCTATTCTGGGGATGGCCTCGGGAGCATGCATATTGGGGTGTACACATCTGGCATTGGTCAGCATTTCCCTTATGTTTCTTCCCACTTATGTTTTCTCGGGTGGTGGGTCAGTCTTTTCAGCCTTGCCTACAGAAGGCTGTATGGAGGTGGCAAAGGCCTTATCCAATATTCAGACGCCCAGGGGTAACAGGTGCAGGCCATCCCAAGGGCAACTGCATGGCTTGTCAAGCATGACATCCCAAGCAGACAGACATTGGATCCCCTTGGAATGACACCAGTAAGTGTGCTACTTGCTATGACTGATCATTCCGTGTTTGTACTGTGGCATTATTCTTGGTAAGGGTAGGTTGCTGCGAATGGTGAGTGTCATACCGGCCTGGACTACATAATCGGATAGCTCATCTGTGTCTCTTTACATGTAGTCTAGGGCAGTACATCTCAGGTCATTCACACCAGCATGGACTATGACTGCATCATATTTCTATTTGCTTTGGAGTGACCTACATATTTCTGTTATGTGGCATATTGTGTCAGCCTACAGGCAGCTTACTGTACCCTTTCCCTTGTTCAGTCTGGTGTCCGGGACAGCAGTGTGTCTGACTATGGAGTCACCTATTACAACTGTATCGGGCATGTTGTTTCTCCTTCTGGCCTGTGACTGTTTGGCACACCAGCTTTGTGTGCTATGTGTTGCATGTGCTATGTTTGGAGGCTGTTTCATTGGGTGTCTGCTTTAGTGGCCTCTGTTGGTGTGCTGTGTTTGTGATTTCTGCCTCCGGGAATGTATTTCTGTGTTTATGTGTTTGGTTTGCAGTTGTGATAGGTCTATGTGGGTATGTGTTTGTGGTGTGTGTGGTTACCTTCTCCTACTGACTTGTTTTGGGTGTACTGAGTTGGGGAGCTCTGCCTCCGGTTTGGATGGATGGTTGCATCTCTCACATATATTTGTATTTCTTGGGTGGAGTTGGGGTTGTCTGTGTACTTGGGGCAGGTGTAACATTGCCTCAGGATTCACAGATTCCACTTGTTGTGGCTGGCCTTAGTGGATTGCATGTGTGGACAGATTATATTGCCATACTACTGATCAGTAATTACTTCATTGTTCATGTTTGCTCTATCATGTAGTAGCTTCCTCATTCTCTTGCATGTTTTGGTTATGGCTGGTGTCCACCATGCCAGATTTAGGCACTGTGTCTTGTTTTAATTTGGGACTGCATAATCCAAGCATTCCTGGCAGTGTTCATGGAATGGCTGTATTACAGGTTCTGAGGTGTGGCCCATATTTTGCACCTGCACGGGACCTTTAATGGATTCCACATCAGTTTGGAGGTGTTCAAATATTGCTTAGCACATGTTTTCCACTGTGGTTTTCCGGCCAGGGACTGTGGTCAGGATTTGTATATCCAGTGTGATTACTATATGGTCTGGTTTTACAAGTGAGCAATACACTTCTCATCTTGACATCCCGTACCCATGTTGCTGATTATCACATCCAGTATGCTTGCCCCTCTTGTGGGGGTGGTACGTTGTTCCTGGGCCTTTTGGTTTGTGGATTCGATGAACTTTTGTCCTACACTGTTGCAGTTGGTATAATGCTCCCAGTCTATGTGTCTGGGTATTTGCAGTCGCCCAATATAATGTGGTTTGGAGGACTTGATATATTCATGTATTCCAGCATGGGCCGGATGCAGTTCCTGGTGTTGGGCCAGTAGTCTGTAGCAGGCTATACACTGGGGGGCAGTTTTAGCCACTGTTACTTGAGCATGGCTAGTCCATGCTGCTTTTTGTGGTGGTACAAACATGGGGTGTGGTTATCCTTGACAATTCTTGCTAGTCACCCTCCTTTTGTAGCTTGTTCCAAGTTTTGAGGATGTACAGCACAGTATGAGGTGTAACCTGGTAGTGTTAGGGTGCTGTTGTGAGCCTTGCCTCAGATTTCTGTTACAGCACAGTTATCAACATTCTCCATACTGGGTGGGCTTAGACTGCATGCATCTTGCTGTTTGAACTTATCCCTTATCTTATTCTTATCCCTTCTGGTACCTATGGAGATAGGTTTGTGTTTTGAGCCTTACCTATTCAGGGCACACTGTGCGTGACAACAGCCTTTGCCAGTATCCATACAGCCTGCACTGATAGGTGCACGCCAGTCCTAGCAAGTGGTGCATCATGTCATGCTCAGCATGTCATCCCAGACTGGCACACATTGGGTCCCCTTTGCCTAACTGCATTACTTCAGCAATTGTTGCACTTCATCATCTCGTTGTCATGTTGTGGCATGCTGCTTGTTGAGGGTAGGATGTTAGTCGGGGTCCTCAGGTGTGCATATGGTACTTTGTGTTACATTACTTAACACATAGCATTCATGCCTCAGGTGGTGCTGCAGGGCTGCCTCTGTCGGATGCACATATTACACTTCCCTGTACATGTTTGTGAGCAGGTTGTGTCACATTAGGCATCCCTGTTACTATATGAGTGAGTCAGAGAGGGGTCTCATTCCCAAGGTTCCTACTGAGCCAATGTATGTGCTATGCGTTGCCTCTTTGCCAAGGCCAGGGCATACTGGGCACGCCTCCTTCTGCCTACTGGGGCAGGCTCAGGTTGTTCCTCCTCCAAGTCACTCTGTGCCTGTGGTGGCCTTGGCGATGGTGGGGGGCTGTTTGGCCCAGCCCTATGCTGGTCCTGCTGCAGCTGTTTTCGCAAGATCATATTATGTAGCATAGCACATACCATGACAATTTGGGTACATGTAGTTGGTGTGTACTGCAAGGCTCCACCAGATGTGTCCAGACACCAGAACCGTGACTTGAGCAGCCCAAACACACGCTCTATTACATTACGTGTTTGTGCGTGTGCCTCATTATGGCGTTCCTGTTCAGGTGTGTGTGCGTTTCTGATGGGTGTCATCAGCCACGGCTCCAGTGCATATCCTGCATCCCTCACTAGGTGTCCGTGCGGGATGTCCCCATTGGCAAATGTCTGGTACAGCTGCGTCAAATGCCAGATGTGGGAATCGTGGTAGCTCCCAGGACAGCCAGCACACACATTCATTATTATGCCCTGGGCATCACACACGACCTGGCAGTTGATGGAGGGGAAGCCCTTGCGGTTTATGTAGGCCCTACCCCGCTCTCCTGCTGGTGCTTTGATGCGTATGTGCGTGCAGTCTATAGCACCCAGTACCTCCGGGTATTCCGCTATTTGCTGGAAGAGACGCATATTGCTGGCCAATACCTCACGGGCATTGGGGAAGTATACATGATCACCGACATGTGCTGACATGGCATCCAGGAACTGGTGTAGTACCCTGGAGGCTGATGCCTGTGATATCCCCATCATATCGCCAGTTGGTCTCTGGAAGGTACCTGTTGCTAGTATTCTTAGGCCAACACATACCTTGGTTTCCACTGGGATGGGTTCCCCTCTGTTGGTTCTGTGTGTGAGACGTGGCCTGCACAGCTCAACAATCTGCTGCAGGAGGTCTCTGTCCACTCTATAGCGCTCTACTATCTCCAGCTCATGTAACCCGTGGTAGGTGACCCTGGGCCTGTACACTCTTCTCCGTCTCCTCACTGCGGGTTGTCTGGCACCATCTGCATTGTCACCACCCTCAGCAAGTTGCCTATGTCTCATTATGACAGCTATGGCAGCCCCTAATATTTCTGCTCTGAGTTCAGCTTTTTCAGTTTTCACTTCTGATAACTTAGCTCCTGTCTTGCAGTGTCTCTTGAGAGAAACATTCTGCACTGCTGTTTGCAGAGTTTTAAGTGCTGGGCTGGCCTAGTATTCTGCCTGTGTAATTGCCTGCATCTAATTGTTTTCACCTGCTAGCTCCAGCAGTATTCCCTGCTAACTTCCTAGTACATCTGTTGCTTCCTTTTTCCTTTCTGTTTCCTCAGGGTGGAGCCGTGTGCAAACCAGCAGAAACACGCTCACAGTGGCTTACACGCGCGCACACATACTTACACAGTTTTGGATCTGCTTATTCGGATTAAAACGCGTGCCCGCCCACGCAAACGGTGTTAAACATCTCCCAACATGCTCCCACATGCTCAGTCTGCCTTACACGCGCGCACACTGCCTTACATGCGCGCACACTGCCTTACTCGCGCTTCGTGGCGCACACACGTGCGCATACACGTCCAGCAAGAAACTTGGGTGTAGGCAACAGTGTACACCTTCCATTTCTTGACTTTCTCATGTTTACTTAGTGGCACACCTCTTTCCTTGATATCTGTCTGTCATCTGTCATGTAACTCTACCCTCCAATGAACTCCATCCCTTTCTACCATTCCCTCCTGTGATGTCACCTATCTCCTACTCTGTTCCTCCCCCATATGTAACTCTTACACTACTCAGAATGTGCTCATTTGCTATGTGACAGTGGAATTCAGTATCCTTACACTCATTTGCATCAGATTGCCTACTAATGCTTAATTACATCTCTTAGACTCAGCTTCCCCCCTTAGCAACCACTACACGGTGGCCATGTTGGTTTTCCTCTGCTGGTCCCTCCATTGACATTCCATGTATTGCATAAAACCTACATTTGTAGGTTTAAAACCTTCGTTTTTATGTTTTATGCAGCGCAGCCCATTTGCGCGGGGCTGCGCTGGGTTTACACATCGGCAATTGCCGAAAAAAAAATTATATTTTTCAGATATTTGCATGGGGTTACCTTGCCAATGGCCACATATTTGGCCATTGGCATGCTGCCTATAACATATGCACCCTTTATTTGGAGCTGACATGGCTCCATTGCGTGTTGCAGAAACGTACTCAGTTGTCAACTGAGTACATTTCTGCAGCTAAAACGGCTCTTACACGGGCTGTTCTTGGCTTCCTGGATCGCTAATCAGCCTCATTTGCATGCTATTCGGCTGCAAGTGGGCTGATTAGTTATACGCCCACTCCGTGTAAGAGCCGTTTAGCCTGACTCTTACACGGACTTTGGGCTGTTCCTGGATCGCGAAGGCTGCATGGAGTCTTACACTACTCTTAGACTCCGTGTAAGCCTTCATGAATCCGGCCCCACGTCATTTTATATGCAATCTTTTAAAATTAAATAAAAATATAAAAACATTTATGTTTATAACAATAATAAACATGATACTAATAATGTTATAGGTATTTACATACACCTTGTATCACAATCTACCTAGCCAAACATTTCAATTTCAAAATACATAACATAGATAAAAGGTCATTTAGACCTGGGTAATGGCAAGCATCCAAACAGAGCTGCCAAATTAATTCTAATCTCTCCAAACGTGTTTCTTATTGAAGTAACTTATCTGATGAAGTTTTGTGATTTAACGGGATAAAAAGCAGTGTTTTTATGGTGTGTTGCTTTACACTATTAAATCTTCGTTTGAATTTTAACCGTGTTTTATTTCATCAGTGGCACTACTTGTGTTCTGGTTTGTTGTCAGTTTTACCAGTTTGTGTTTATTTGAAATATAATTGTGAGGGATTTATGTGAGTGGGAGTTCAATAGCATACCACAGAGGATGAAAACATGAAAATTTTGGGATGAAATAAATGTCTGAGGGCAGTGTGGGAAAAATGTTATGTTATTGTAAGAGAAGGCAGTGGTGGTAATAAACAAATGGGAGTGATTGGAGTGCTGATAAAATGTGAGTGGAATAATATGTTTAACAAAAGGGAATGAAATATAGTGAAGATATAAAGTAACAAAAGGGAATGAAATATAGTAAAGATATAAAGTAATATGTGTAGTAAACACATAGTAAAATGTGATAGTGTAAAATGAATTGAGTGAAGGCACACTATAATACAATAAAATTAAGTACAATAAGTGATGTAGCAATAGAATAACAAATAAGACATCCGGATAGAATTTAGAGCAGTTGTGTGAGACTGTTAAGTTATATTGAGCAAAATATTTTGTATATATTTGAAGTGAAATAAATAGGTATAAGCAATGAGAAAATGTATTGCAAAGTTAGAAGGAATGAAATAGGCTATTTATTTATTTACACACACTCACATGTGTGTGTGTGTAAAAATGCCCTCATTTTAATACACATGGTGGCTAGAGGTACTCAGGCTCAAACCCTGTACCTTGGGTACAGGATAAAAAGAGCCTAAAACCCTTAGCCACCACCACTTGTGAATTTGTCCAAGTTTTTTGTGCTAAGAGGTTGTGAGCTATGGTGAGAACTGAGTTTGTATTCCCCCATTATTGGCTTTGTCCATTTTTTTTTGTGCTAAGAGGTTGAGATCTATGGCGAGAAGTGAGAACTGAATTTGTATTCTGCCATTATTGGCTTTGTCCAGGTTTTTTGTGCTAAGAGGTTGAGAGCTATGGTGAGAAGTGAGAACTGAATTCACTAAATGATAGCCATTAAAGTTTCAGTCTTCCTATCTTTCAGGAAACTGCTGGTTTGGAATAGTGGTATGTTGCTCTGACCTTTAGTGCACAGAGTCCTGGGTTCAATACTTGCCAGTGAACTGCATGGTGGTAACACAACATTTTATCTAGCAACTTTCCAAAATTATACAAGCAATGTTTAAAATGTGTTCCTGCTGGTGTTTGGCCTTTTGAAATTGAAAATAAGTGTGAGAAACTGTGCAGGATGCCTCTGGCTTACACTACTGTCATTCTATTTATAGTGTGGGTGTGAAAGCAGACTTCTATAACGGAAATGTTCTGAATTGGGCAGTTTTGTCATTATTGGTTCATGAATTTTGTTTCATTGACTACAGTACAGTCTACTGGAAAAATGTTCAAACAATAAATTTAAAATGCACTCTGTCTAACAAGTGTGCTGTATTTTACAAGGAATATAATTTAATAAAGTCAGGAAGGCGTACCACATAAAAGAACACTTGTATGTTTCTTGTTTTGCGTGCAAGGGGCCAATGATTTGAAAAAAGCCCAAAGGTAATCTTTATCCACCACAGGCCAGAATGCATTTTCTTTGGATGTGGTGTGGGTTTCAATGCTGTTTCAATGAATGTGAGTTTCAAGGGCAGAGAAGTTTTAATGCCAAGTCAATACTGTGAGACATTATTGCTTTGTGTAGCAAATGTTTATTAGTATTTGTGCCTTGTGCTGTAAAATGTAAAAATAAAATCAAATTATCATTGTAGAAGTAAAGCAGTATGCACATATTAGTGTTTATGGTAAATGGGATGAAATAGCCAGGTAATGGGACATTGGAATGGCTGCAGGGGGACTCTGGTGCCATATTATGGCTGTTCTTCAGTTTGCATTTGAAAGTTGGTATCCCACAATTCCATTGGAGTGCGTGGGGTTATGTAATTATGTATGCACATTATATGTTAATTAGCACATAGATTTGTACCTATTTTCATGGGCCTTGTCCAGAATTTTGATGTTTCCAGGTTGAGAGGTATGCCCACACCTACCTGTACTCCAGTTTGGGATTTTGTGTATTACAGAAAATGACATCTCTCCCTGTTTCTGCACTGCTGCACTTCACTCAAATTGTCTATGACTTTCAAAAGCTGTCTGATGTAATTAATATGTGACAGAGGTTAATAATATTACATCACACACAGACTGGTAGACTGTAAAATACAATTCAATAATACCTGACATCTGAAAGAAGTGAATACTTGTAGATTAGAACAATCAATGCCATCACACATGATGATTGCCTTAGTTCACTGAGCCACACAAGCTGCCTGTCAGAGTGATGTCATTCATCACACAGTCATCTGCATAAATATGTACATTATTATTCCTGCATTAAGTAAGACATACAATGTATGATTAGTTTTGATGTTACTGTCCTGAGACTGCCTGGACTGCTGATAAACTATTGATGAGCTACTGTTACAGCAGTTATAAGGGAACACTGTTGTATTGGAGGTGGGGGAACAACATCACATGTTCTGCTGGGATACACAACAGTCTGAATATCATGTAACCCCACTGTCTAACATCTCCCTTGACTGATGTACCAGTAATCTGTTGCAGTAGGACTGCATGAATATACCATGCATGAGGCATAGTGAATATTAAAGGAAATGTGATAGTGGCATGGGTATCTGTAGTCCCATGTGGATATTATTTCTGTCCAAATAGCTTACTATATTAACTTGCATAAATGTATCAGATCCATACATACAATGCCATAACATAATAATCCTTACAAGTACTGTGTAGATTAGAGACTTACCTTGCAAATGCAGCAGTTAACACAACTGTAGTTCAGGGCTGACTCTGTCTGATGCAAGCAGTACACAGCCAATTCATGGATATGTACAGATTGTGTGAGCTGCCTGGCATCAATTTTAATATATGTATGTGAATAGGAGTAAGGTGTCAGTCCCTAGGTCCCTAGATTCTCAGTGAATGTGCTATGCCTTGTCTCTTAGCCAAAGCCGGGGTGTACTGAGATTGCCTACATCTGCCTACAGGGACATGAGCAGGGGTTTCCTCCTTCAAGTCCTCCTGTGACTGTGGCTGTGGTGACCTAGGCGCTGGTGGGGGGCTGCGTATCCCTTCCCTTTGCTGATTCTGCTGCAGTTGTTTCCACAGGATCAGATTATGTAGCATAGCACATACTGTGAATATATGTGCACATGTGGCTGGAGACTACTGCATGGCTTCATCAGAAATATCTGGACACCAGAACAGTAACATCAGAAGCCCAAACACACACTCTATGATGTTTCTAGTTTGTGCTTGTGCCTTATTATGGCATGGCCAACATCTCCCAGTAAATGGTCATGTGGGATGTACACCGAGCAAACATCTGGTACAGCTGTGATGTGTGACACATATGGGAGTTGTGATAACTGCCAGAGCTGCCAGCACACACATTTAAGATAATCCCCTGTGCATTGCATATGACCTGGAAGTTGATGGAGTGGTACCCTTTGCAGTTAACATAGATCTACCCTGCTCACAAGGCAGTGCCTTGATGTGTACATGTGTGCAATCTATGGCACCCAGTACTTCAGGGTAGGGTGGAACATGGTAGAACTGTTGAATATTGCTCGCCCTCGCCTCAGAGTAGAGGGGAAAATATATGTGCTCACTGGCATGTGGTAGCATAGGATCCAAGAACTGGTGGAGTATCCTGGATGTAGATGCCCGTGACACCACTATCATGTCCTCAGTTGGTCTTTGGAAAGTACCTTTAGCTAGTATCCTAAGGGCTACACATATCTTTGTTTCCACTGGGATGGGTTCCCCTCTGTTGGCTCTGGGTCTGTGTTGAGGGTGGCAGAGCTCAGTGAGTTCTTGTAGTATGTCCCTGTCCACCCTGTAGCACTCTAGAAATTCCAGCTCATGTAGCCCCTGGAAGGTTACCCTGGGCCTGAACACTCTTCTCCTTCTCTGTCTAGGCCTATTGTCAGCAGCAACAGCAGCACTGTCCTCAGTATCTAGCACATACAGATTTAGCAGACTTGCAGCAGCCCCTAGCATTATCTTAGTTAAAATTCTGAAGTCTGTACTCCAATGGTCCAGAGTATTGGGGAAAATCAGAATGTAGAATATATGCACACTTTAAACTAATCTGCTGTAGGTCCAGAATGTGTGATTGGCTAACTAAGATGTATTTCACCTGCCTAGAATGTAATTAGCATCATTTAATGGCCCTATTTTAGTGCATGACATGGCACTATACACCGTGATAAGCATAGATTATACAAAATAATAAATATTCATTCAATGTATCCGTTTTACATTCAGTACTGCTTACATCATCACTGTCCCCTGGGTGGTCTTCCCATGTGAATACGCTCAGCGATGCAGCGCCGCACAAACATACACACTGGAGCTTAAATTAGCTTAAAAGTAACAGGACACACCCCACTGATGTTATCCACATCCAGTGGAAACATCAACATGTTCTAAGAGACTACATGAAGTGGATATGTGGACATGCTTACTCCTTTTTTTTATTCAAAAAATCCACCTCATTTGCATACATAACCATGCTGATAGCCTGGAAACAACACAGTTCTTAGCCATATGAGCTGGGCAACAGCACCAATGCACCATTGTACGGACTTGACACAAGGTCCTATAATACATTTCTGTCAAATATTATAAAATCCTTTTTTTTCCTCTTTTATTTTATTTTTCTATTAAGCATGTCTGTGCACTGTGGCATGTAGCACAAACATGCCGATATTATTAATTTAACTTATTCCCTTCCTCTTTCTGAAATCCACAATAATAGTTTTGCTCATATGTGTATGTGGTATAACATTTTCAGGGGATTTATGTCCATATTTCTGCAGTTTTACATCCCCTTCTGTATGTGTACACTCTTGTATATGGAATTATTCCACATACACTACAGACACTGACAGGAAGTTCACACCTTTCTGCTTGTTGGATCGCTCAACTTGCCTCATTAGCATAAGGTTCACCTGCTTATGAGGTAATTTGCCTTCCATGGAATTTCTCTGTTTGCACATGCGTGCACACCACTAAGCGGCACTTACTGAATCTAAAAAAGTTTGAGCTTGTGTACGCATCATGGCAAGATGCTACACACAAAAAAAATCATGTAGGCTTTATTGAATTCCCCCCAACATCTTAACCAATTGTGGTCCTGCACATGCTCATAATAATCAAGTTTCTGCATAAAGCAATCCATTGTATAGTGACTGTAATTCTCATAGCCTCCTTTTGTTCCAGGCAAGCTTGGTTCCAGTTTTTGTAGCCTCACTTTTTGCACCCTCATTGGGTCCTGGAATCCCTTTACAAGTTTTATATCCCATCCTTCAGATTTTAGCCTCACTAAAATCTGAAATCCTTCAGGTTGTCTACTTGGTTTGGTTGGAGATCCCAAGCTTTTTAAGAGAGCTGTACATATCCTTTCTTCTTCTCAGAAGCCCTCTACCAAGAAGATATATGGTAGTAAGTGGAAAAGATTCTCTATTTGGGCTGTTTCAAAGGGCCTGGATCCATTTTCTGCTCCTTTGGATGGAATTTTAGAATATCTATTTGGGCTTTTTCATTCTGGGGTGAACTACTGTTTTAGCACTGTTCACCTAATGGTCATCTCAGATTTCAACATGGGTCAAAGCTTTACATCAGTTGCATCTCTGAGAGTATCTAAAGCACTTTTGAAGGGTACTTTTCTGTTTAGACATCCAGTGAGAATCTGATTTCTCCATTAGATTTCCCTATTCTACTCCAGGCCTTATCCATGGCTCCATTTGAACCAGATGCTACTCTTGACAAAGTACTTTTCACAGAAAATTATCTTCTCAGTGGCAGTCACTTCAACAAGAAGAGTTTCAGAACTTCAAGCTTTATCCTGCATCCCATCTTATCTTAACTTTCATAAAGACAGAGTTTCTTTGTGGAAAAATCATTTTTTCTTGTCTAAGGTGGCTTCTGAGTCTAATCTGAACCAGTTGATTCAATTGCCAGTTGTCTTTCCAAATTTCAGTAACAAAGATGACTGTATGATTGATTTTTTAGACCTCCATCATCAACTAAGACTCGATTTTGGACAAGACCAAACATTCCAGGAAGTTGGATCAACTTTTTGTATCCTTCTATAGGACTAGGTTTGGGATACCAGTTTCCAAGGTGACTTTATCCAGATGGATCTCTGACTGTATATCTTAACAAGTCAAAAGTCCCCTCTACTAGGAAATTTTTACTTCAACTGCTTCTTTGGTTGTACATCTCTAGATGATATTTCTGCAGCAGCTATTTAGTCTAATAGCTATTCATGTCCAATCATAAAGTAGACATTCAGTCTAGATCTGGGACATCTTTTGTCTCTACCATTTTGTGGAATATTCTCTCCTGATACCATCCATTTGGCCTGGATGGGGACTCTGAAGATGGAAAAGACAACATTGGATATGAAAGTTATATATTTACCATAACAGCAAATCCATGTAGTCTTTTTCCATCTGCCTCAACCATCCCTTCCTCCACTCCCTTCCAATTGTCACTGGTATACGTGGAACTTAGTGGACCTTGTTGACCAATCTGAAGCCTGTTGCAGGTCAGGCATGGTAGGGCAAACTTGATCTGAGGAGATTCAAGTGGGCAGATATTTATGAGAGAGGAGGTAGTGCTTCAGAGCTAAAGTGCTGGCCTTGGATAGAATCAAATCAAATAAGCCATAAGCTGAGACAGATGGAAGAAGACAGCACAGATCAAGCATTATGGTAAGTAGATAACTTTAATTTCATCACAGCTACATTGGTAAGAAATTTTTAAAATTTGCATTGCAGTACTACAGATTGTTTCTCAGAATCTGTGCTTGTAGATTATAGTACAGACTCTATTGTGTTTATGGGCAAGGTGACCATTTTGATACAGGACCTAAACTGGGATACGTGAAGACTGCCCAAGGAAGCCAGGTCTGCAATCCCATTCTCCTGGCCCCCATGGATGTGGAGATAGGGCCATCATGTAATCTCACACCAGGGCCAGCAGTTTGGCCTCCTGTCCTTCACCCTGCACTGTGGGGATGCTACTCTGTGAATGGCACCACACAGGTGGGAAGAGGCCACATACCAGGAGGCTCGAAGCAATGCACATTCCTCAGAGCCTGGCATCATGGGGGAGAAAGACTGAGGTGTGCCACAAAACATGCAGAGATGGGGGGTAGGGCCATCTCCCCTATGAGTTTGAAACCCTAGGTACAAGGAAAGGGGAGAAGTGGTGTCATGGAAGTCTGGCTGAGGGACTGTTTGAGGCTTAATGGCCCAGCAGATTTCCATGAGGCTGGGAAGTTCCCCTTAGAGGCTCCAAGAGCATGTGCAACACTGCATGAATTGGCAGCAATCAGGAGATATGTAACCCTGGAAAAGAGCTGTCTCTCCTGGGTAGAAGTAGAAATCCGGAGGGGGTCCGTCCCGATGGAAGTCTGTAAGGGAGAGAGAGAGAGAGAGGTGGAAAGTGACTGGGACAGGACATCTCCTGCCTGGCTGAGGGGGTATGGACCATGTCCCCTCTGGGATGGAAGTCTAGAAGGGGGAGAAAGGCAGATAGTGACAGTGCTGGGTGAGCTCCTACCTGGATGAGGGGGGTCAGGTAGAGCTCCCCACAATGGAAGTCCTAAAGGGAGTGCTGGGCAGGACAGCAGCAGGACCTGCAGAGCTCCTGCCTGGGTGAGCAGGTTCAAGCACAGGCACCCCCCCATTACGGAAGTCCTTAAGGGAGCAACTGGCGGACAGTGTCAGGGCCTGGAGAGCTCCTGCCTGGGTGAGTGGGGTCAGGCAGAGCTCCCAATGATGGAAGTCATTAAGGAAGCACCAGGGTGGATGGTAGAGGAGCCTGGATAGCACCTTCTGGGGCAAAGGCATCCAAGTTCACCCCATAACCGATGGCATCCTTGAAAAATCTCAAAGTCCCCAGAGCTGCTCTAGATGGGAAAGTGGGGGGACTCTGAAGCCTTCATGACAGTGGATCTGCCTCTCAGCGGCTTAGGGGAGTTCTAGAGGAGTGGACGGGATCAGAGAAAAGCTCCCCTGAGAGGGTCTGAGGGCATGAGTGATCTGGCAAAATTTGGCATCCTGCGGGAGACATGGAGGTGGTGGAGTCCCCTGATATGGTGAGCCATGGCTGGGAAAGGTCTCTTGGCCAGCCCTGACATAAGTCAGTAAGGGAGCACCAGGCAGATGGGTATGGGGCCTGGAGAGCTCCTGCCTGGGTGAGTGGGGTCAGGCAGAGCTCTGCACAATGGAAGTCCTTGAGGGAGTGATTGATGGATGGCTGCAGGTCCTGGAAGATTCCTGCCAGGGGGAAGGCATCCGGCTTTACCCCATACCAATGGCATCCCCAAAAAATCGCAAAGTCCCCAGAGCTGCACAGGACAGCAAAGCTGAGGGATTGGCTGCCCCAGAAAACCAGTCACCATTCAGACTGAGCAGTCTAAACTGGGACATTTCTGTGTCCCAAAGACAATGTTCGGGATTCCGGGACAGAGATTTCCAAACCTGGACTGTCCTGGAAAAACTGGGACAGTTGGTCACCTTGTTTATGGGTTCATTCATAAAGGTGCAGCTGCAATGACTGTTAAACTGTGGAACTAATCTTTTGTGTCTGTTTTAAGTTGTGACCATGAATGTAGCAAAGTTACTGAACTTTGTGTTTAACTGCAAAATTATTTTTGTGATGTCATTTTTCACTGCTTGTCCTGGGCAAATGTTAAAAATCCTTTTTTGAATTTTGCCAACGAAAGTTACCCTGTTTGTAAAGAAAATAGGCATGTACAGTGGTGCAGCAGTTAGCTTTGTTGCCTCAGAGCAAGAAGTTCTCCGGTTTGTTTCTCAGCAGGGGTGCCTTCTTTGTGGAGTCTGCATGTACTCCCTGCATTCATGTGGGTTTCCTCTGGGTGCTCTCATTTCCTCCCACATTCAAAGACATGTCTGGAGCATTCCTTCCTGGGCCTCTGCTGAAAATGGGTTCTGTCCTAGTTGGACTTTCCCAGGAAACAATTGTTAAATAAATAAATAAAAGGTATCAAGGATGTGTGCACACACATACGTGTGTGTGTGTGTGTGTGTGTGTGTGTGTGTGTGTGTGTGTGTGTGTGTGTGTGTGTGTGTATATTTATCTATATATGTAATATGAGAGTTATGAAGTACTGCAGAGGACTGACTACTCATTTACTCAAGCTGTCTTTTGAATATCACACAGCCTCCTGTGGCTATGCCTGTCTTTGCTATAATATATGCAATTTCACTTCAGTCACAGCTCTATGACTTTAAAGTTTGTGTATTTAAGTAAGTGGGTGGGTATTCAAAGCTCACACCTGTAGGGTTGGGAAGGCTTTCAAGTAAAATAATTTTAAGAAATTAGTTTGAATAATGTTTCTGGTATTTAACTTATACAGGGGTGATTACTGTGCACTTGAGTTAGGTGATTTAGCTTTACTAGTGTTCTGGTATCAGGCATTTTCTTATAGGTTGATCAATTATAAAAGGCAACTATGAGGTTTCCTTTGGTGATTGGTAGTGCAGGAATGCTTATGTAGACTGAAGAATAGTATAGTTGTCAAGTTGCATTCTACAGTGTGATGGTTAAATAAAGCTACACATTTTATATGGATGACATTGGGGGTATAGTGGGAAAAGCTCCCACATAAAAAAATATTTTTAGATATGTTTTTGAGCTGGGATTTTGTAAACATGTAGGACATTCTGCAGAGTTTAGGGTAGTCTTATGTTGATTAAATATTCATTTTGGGGGGTTTGTGAATGTATAATGTGTTCTGTAAGTTATGTGCACTTGGCTAACCTGTAATGTTTGGCTGTTCTAACGCTGGTGAGGCAGTTTACCAGGGAGCTGTGATTTATGTGTGGTGTGAGATGGCGGAGGAGCTTATTTCATCTATGGTATAATGTTTTGGTTGTATTGCTGTTGTGGGCAGTTTTGTGTGTGAGGTAGCTCTGTGTGTGTGTGTGTGTGTGTGTGTGTGTGTGTGTGTGTGTGTGTGTGTGTGTGTGTGTGTGTGTGTTTATATATATATATATATATATATATATATATATATATATATATATATACACATCTATATATGTATATATTTTTTTCAGTTCTGTATCACGTACCATTGCTTGTTTGTACAAGGGATTGTGATTTGCTTATTCTTTTTTGCAATTAGGTTGGTGAACAGATATATTTATGTGATGGATTGTGCCATGATGAAGGTTGTTGTTGTTGTGTCTTTCGGCTTTTCCCGGTTAGAGGTCACCACAGCGGAAGTCCGGTCCGTTAATGATTGGCAGTAGATTTTTACATGCCAAGTTGCCGGCCCTGACGCACAACCTTCAACAAAGGTACGCCCATTCACACATGTCTCCACACAGAAAACGCTCTAGCTGAGAATCGAACAGGACAACGTCTTACTGTGAGGCGACAACGCTACCGCAGCACCACCACCGCAGTTTAGCACCACCATTGTGCCATGATGAAGGTGATCAATAATAATACATAATGTGTGTGTAGATATACTGTATGTATTGTAATATAGATTAGTACCTACCATCTAAGAAATTATGTATATGTGATATTTATATGACTGTGAGTAATGTATCCAATGGTGATGGAAATAAATTATTTTCTGTGTCTTTGTGTTACATTTTGAATAAGGCTTTAATGTGTTTGTAAGTTAATACAGTGTTGTACAACTCATGATATCAAGTAACATCATAGTTTATTAATTCCTTTAAAAATGCATAATTTCTAAATATTCTGCTAGTCATTCTGGACAAATTTTAATTATAAAGCTATATATCAGGATTAATGTCTGACTCATGAGGTTAATGAGTGCAACCTCAAAAAAAGATAAAACCTCATATTTACATGTTTTCTTAATGTATTAAAATGAACATTTAGCACTCTCTTTACAGTGTATCCAATTCTCAAGGAGACAACTATGAGACATTCATGTGTTTGACTCATTCTGGAAAACCGAAAAATGCTTCCTTGTCCAATGTGCTTCAGCTATGCTCGCTAACATGTTTCAGAATTACATTTCTTAGTCTTGTTAGCAGCACGTGCTTTCAGTTTATATTTCTGCTGACTGGCTGTGGCTGTGACAGTCTCCCCAGGAGCTCTTTTCTTTGCACCACACATGAAAGCTTATTCTGAACTGAGTCACTGATTTTGTAGGATCTACAATCATATAACCCCTCAATATCAAGAAATCTTGATGCCTTATAGAGTCAACTCTGGTGACTTAGGGGGATAAAGTCCTTACTATAATCCAAGCAACCCCATTTAATTAGAGCCTTGGTTATGTGATGAGCTGTCTGCGGGAAGATGGGAGTGAACAGTCACTGCTGACTCACCTATGCTGGGGCAGAAGGCACCTCTGTCTCACCACTATGGTGACATCTAGTAAGAGCACTAGGTGTTGTTCCTGTGCAGCATGTACCACTAATTGAGCAGAGTCTTTCCACGTATCAGAGGGAGCATGTAGAGATATGACTACTATGGTAAGACAGCAGTAGTGGAACTCAAATGAACTGCAGTAAAGAAGAGAGTGTTCCACAGATAAAATAGGTAGCTCTGCAGGAGCAACAAGCTGTCTTGTTCCTTTCCACCTGAATCTTACTGTAGGGGAATGAAATGACTGATTGTTTTACCAAGGCAGGAATAAATGAGCTATTGGGTTCCTGCCGAGTCTGGAGATGCTTGACTCTTGCCCTCACAGAATGAATAGTCTGACTGGGTGTAGGTAGCGGAGTCATCAGGCTAATCCCATTGATTAAAAAAAACTTGTTTAGTCTAAGACACACAGAAACATCTTCACTAGATTCTTGCGGAGCACTGAATCATTAGCCTCAGCAGTCTTACTAACATCTGAAATATCACTTCCACAATATCCTTACTAACATTTAAAATATTACCTCCACTCTGCTTCTGTTACTCAACTCCTCACCTGGTGCAGTGCATTTAGTCATGCTGCAGCATATCGTGGTACTTAGTTGAATGGCAGGTACCTACCTACGCATGCACAAGACAGGCCAGAATGAAACTCATTTTCTTCTTATTCTGTGCAATGTGTGCATCCAGGACCAATCCAGGACCATGCAGCTTCCCTCTCTTCTTGGTTCCCTCTTTCCTCTATGCATTTCATGCCCTTTGTAAGGAATCTGCTTGGTGTATTCCTTGTTGCCCATTCTGGTAGCCCATTCCAAGCAGTGACAGTGTAGTATTATTTTTTCAGGTCCTGCTACACTTGTTTATTCCTTGTGCTGTTCCTATAATTTTCTCGAGTTTTGCTCATTCTTTTTTTTTCTGTTGTCTTCTGTGCCAGGATGATGTCCACTGAATCCTTCTGTCCTCCATTGAGAAGACGTCTTGAATCCTAAAGCTCCTACATTAGTCTAGCCCCTGTCCTCTCTTGACTATCCAGGATGGCTTCCATTGAACTATCTTCAGCACTGTAATGTCCTTTTGCCTATGTGGACTCCATGTTGTGCATGGTACACCAACTATTGTCTGACCATTGACTATGGCAGAAGAATGATTGCCTTCATTCTGATATAAATCCTGCCAAGGATACATCCCCAAAGTCTTTCTGATCTTTATGCTGCCTTTGTATTCTCAAGAAGCTCATCTAAAAAGTTATGTCCACCCTTAGGATTTTCTTCTGGGGTACTTGTTTAAGGTGTGTTCATACCTCCAATCATCCTGCCCCATGACTTGTCTTAGCACAGCTGTATTAGTTTGCATTTTTTTGCATTAAACCTTAACTGCCTTTTTTCCCTTTTGGCAAAAAAAAAAAAATCTTTCTTTAAAAATAAATATTTCTATGATGAGCAAAACCATAAAAACAACACACTCAGCAAGAACATATTTTTCATAATATTCACATACTTTAAAATGTGTTCCCATGTAAGTACAATCCTTCACTAATACTATTCATTCAGTTTACCAATTAAGAATGGAAACAGATTAAAAATAAAATGAAAAAAAATTACCAAATAGTTCCAACAATTCAACATGACTACTGTTAACAAATTAAATAGTAAGGTTTTTAAACTATCAACCTTCTGTGCTATGTTTGCCTATATTGTATTCAAATTTACATTTTGTAGATGCACCCTTACCTGATAGCCTAGCCAGAGTAGGAAATATAGAGAACAAAAAAGGAAGATATCCTTGTACCATCCATCTTAGTTCTGTGCAAAATACTACACTGCTGTTCTGGTCAGTCATGATACTAGAATAGCAGTGTAGTAGTCTATATAACACTTCACCTTTCTAGGAAGCAAAGCACAATTCCACACCATCATGCAGAGATACCATATGAAAAACAATCTAGTTTCATGAACTCTCCAAAATTATAAAACAGTCTATCTTCAGTATCTCCATCATTTTCATCAGGCTGCAATGAAGCCATGAAAAGTACCCACTCAAATTCATCTGTATATGAAAAGGTTCATCTAACCAACCTGTTGTAATACAGAAAAAAAACATGATACATAAATAATAAAAATAGAAATAATCTTCTTCTTCTTTCGGCTGCTCCCGTTAGGGGTTGCCACAGCGGATATACTTTTTCCATTTCTTCCTGTCCTATGCATCTTGCTCTAACACACCAACCACCTGCATGTCCTCTCTCACCACATCCATAAACCTTATCTTAGGCCTTCCTCTTTTCCTGTTACCTGGCAGCATCATCCTTAGCATCTTTTTCCCAATATACTCTGCATCCCTCCTCAGCACATGTCCAAACCAAAGTAATCTTCCCTCTCTGGCTTTGTCTCCAAACCTTCCAACCTGGGCTGACCCTCTAATATACTTATTCCTAATCCTGTCCATCCTCGTCACACCCATTGCAAATCTTAACATCTTCAACTTTACCATGTCAAGCTCTGAATCTTGCCTTTTTGTCAATGCCACTGTCTCCAACCCATATAACATAGCTGGTCTCACTACCCTCTTGTAGACCTTCCCTTTCACTCTTACTGGTACTCGTCTGTCACAAATCACTCCTGACATTCTTCTCCACCCACTCCATCCTGCCTGTACTCTCTTCTTCACCTCTCTTCCACACTCACCATTACTCTGAACTGTTGATCCCAAGTATTTAAACTCATCCACCTTCTCCACCTCTACTCCCTGCATCCTCACCATTCCTCTATCCTCCCTCTCATTCACACATATATATTCTGTCTTAGTCCTGCTGACTTTCATTCCTCTTCTCTCTAGAGCATATCTCCACCTCTCCAGGGTCTACTCCACCTGCTCCCTACTCTCACTACAGATCACAATGTCATCTGCAAACATCATAGTCCACAGGGACTCCTGTCTGATCTCATATGTCAACCTGTCCATCACCATTGCAAATAAAAAGGGCTGATCCTTGATGTAATCCCACCTCCACCTTAAATGCATCCGTCACTCCCACCGCAGACCTCACCACTGTCACACTACCCTCGTACATATCCTGTACCACTCTTACATACTTCTCTGACAACTCCTGACTTCCTCATACAATACCACAACTCCTCTCTAGGCACCCTGTCATATGCTTTCTCTAAATCCACAAAGACACAATGCAACCCCTTCTGACCTTCTCTGTACTTCTCCATTAACACTCTCAGAGCAAACATTGCATCTGTATTGCTATTTCCTGGCATGAAACCATACTGCTGATACCTAATCATCACCTCCCTTCTAAACCTAGCTTCCACTACTCTTTCCCATAACTTCATGCTGTGACTGATCAATTTAATCCCTCTGTAGTTACTACAGCTCTGCACATCACCCTTGTTCTTAAAAATCGGTACCAAAACACTTTTTCTCCATTCCTCAGGCATCCTCTCACTTTCCAAGATTTCATTAAACAATCTAGTTAAAAACTCCACTGCCATTCACAATAAAAATAGATATAATACTAACCAATAATTCCTTCACTTAATCCTAAACAATCTTATGCATCAAGTGTTGTCCTCTGATTAATTTGACTCCCTGCATCTTAACCATCCTAAAAACATAATTGAATATAACACCAGAATTTTAATATTTATTATAGATAATCTCACACTGACACTTTACATGTTCCAATAAATAACTATTTCTGTCTAAATAGTATATGAAATTCATGGTTAAACACAACTTCTGATCCAGGCATATACATTGTTCAACTAAATAAAATCATGAACATTCATCCATTACACTACATATACTAACAGTATCATACTCATAGCTCTCATCTCAACAGAATAAGGGGCAAGTCCTGAAATAATCAGAGACACTAAAAATATTAGTACTATCAATCTGAGACATTGAAAGAATAAGAAAATGTGAATTTATATACATTTTCTGACATAAAAAGTTGATAACTCTCTAATTATTGCGATTATTTAAGTGTAATTTATTACCTTTTCACTAAAAGTTACAAGTTTTAGGAGGGATTAAGAGGGGCAGAGGTAAAATCTGAGTCAAAATCGGTGGCAGTTGAGAGGTATGATCAAAATTTCCACTTTGAAGATTCATGAGAAATGTACACCCCATCTCATATTCACATTCCACTCATAAACTAAGAAGAGAATTTTATCACACCCACAAAATGCAATCACTTATAAACACACTTGAATTCCTTTGGAGGTGCATTGAGAATGTACATGTTAGGTTAACATACAAATGAAAATTCACAGTATACTTAATTAATACCAAAAACAAGTTTACACCATAGTTGTAACATTAGTATAATAAAAAATCATGAGAAAATTGGCACACTTTGCTAAATCCCTAAAATCCCCTTTGGCTTACTCTACATATTAAACATAAAGTCAACATAATCCTAAATCAGTGTGGTTCTTAGGTTCATAGGTTCATAGGTTGATACTAGGCTATCTGCCCTAGGGCATTTACAAGCTTAGTCAGAGTGCGTTTGGCTTTTGCCACCCTTCTTAGATTAGTTGACTGTGCCTCTGTATAGTAGGTCACAGAAGATAGCCCATTTAAGGTTAGTTTACCGTGCCTCTGTCTAGCAGTGACACATAAGATATCCCAGGGGTAAATTTACGATCTCCCATCCAAACTTCAAGATTCTTCTTGAAGTGGGTCATGGAGGGGCTCTGTCTGACATGGATTGGGATTTTGTTCCACAGTGAGGGGAGCCTCTGGGATATGAATCTGTAGCTCCAGCATGTTCTATTTATTTCTGTGCTGAGGTTTAAGTCACTGGAGCATGTAGTTCTGATGGATTTGGAATTCTTGAGGTGGAGCATGTCCATTAATTCTGGGTTGGACATGGCTTTATACGTCAGGCACAGATCGCCTCTGAGTAGGCGGTAAGCAACTGAGTAGAGCTGGAGCTTCTTTAGCCTAACTGCATAGGGCATCTGTTTGAGTCCCTTGATCCTCTTGGTGAGGTACTTTTGGGGTCTTTCTAGTTGTAGCAGGTGTCAGGTAAGGTACATCCCAAATGGGGCATTGTATTCAATTATGGTCCTGATGAGTGATGAGTAGAGGGGCACAATGACCTCTCTTGATCTAGATGTGAACCCCTTCATGATAAGGTGGGCTATATAGAATGTCTTTCTAACCACTTTGGCAATGTGATTGTCAAAGGAGAGGTTGCAATCTACTTGGGTCCCCAAATCCCTAATTACTTCTTCCGTACTTAATGGATTACCACCTATGTGGTAATTTGTAGGCACTTTGTTTTTCCCAAAGGGGATGACTATGCACTTTTTGGCATTTAGCTTTAGGCCATGGCTCTGGCACCAGTGATCCGTCTCTGTGAGACCTTTTTGGAGGATGCTTTTGTCAGCCGGCGAGTCGATTATGGCCCCAGTTTGCAGTCATCTGCAAACTTTGTCAGCCATAGTCCTCCTGTGTTAGCCTGTACCTCAGAGAAATATATACCAAACAAAAGAGGTCCCAGGACTGAGCCTTGTGGGATGCCACTTGTAACTGGTCTAGAGTCTGACATGGCACCTGCAATTCTGACCATGTGGGTTCTATCCCTAAGCCACTTTGCAACCCATCTTGTGACATAGGAGTTGATATTTAAGCTGGTGAGCTTATTTTTTTTTTTAGCTTATTTATGATGCCCGAGTGGGGTATTGTGTCGAAGGCTTTTGCAAGGTCAAGGTAGGCTGTGTGGACTACCTTCTCTTCATCGTCTATGGCCTTGGTGACTGTTTCAAAGAAATTGACCAGGTTCAAGAGGCAAGATCTGCCCTTAACAAAGCCAAATTGGGTAGGATCCAGTGTTTGGAGGTTCCCAATGTCTTTGTTTATGAGTTCCGTGATGATACGCTCCACAGCTTTGCAGACCAGGCAAGTTAGGCTTATAGGGCGATAGTTTCCGGTATGCAATACCATTTCAAAGGTATGCGCCACAAATATTTAATGTGACATTTAATAATTACAACAACTATATCGCCCTGATGTTTGTATTATAAATGTAATATTATTGTAGTTAAAATCATGAAAGCTTTGCACATTTTGACTGTAGTACATTATTTTATAATTACTTGTATGGTTAACCACACATGTGAAGCATCCTAAATCAGTAGCTAGGACAGTTGCAAGAATGTGTACCATAAATCTTCAGAAGGTATTTAATAACTGTTGCATCACCATTATCATATCTTATAACATTTAAAATGTTCAAATATTCATGAGCAGCACAATGCAGCAGTCCACAACTGATTGAAAGGCTAAAGTTTATAAATCATTCCGCGATGTCCAAGTCTGGCTCTTAAACATGCTACTGATAAGCACATTGAGGTACTCATTGCCATAATTAGAACGAAGTTTGTAGACTTAAAAAAATGCTGGCCAAGTTCTTCAGTGCAATGCAAACTTGATTTGTTATGACACACTTCAGAATAACGTCTGCAGTCATTGGTCCAGTATATCTAAACCATTAAACACAACCCCCTTAATTCAAAAAGGGTGCTGTAAAAAGTTCACAAAAAACAAGGATATAAAATTTAGAAACTGGTATTCCAACGTTATTGAAATAGTAACACATAACATTTTCATATTATTGTAAATAACACAGTACAACATTTAACTATTTCGTTTGTTAGTTGTTTTTTTTAAAACAATTTTATTCATACATACAAAGAATATTATTTAGCAAACTCCAACAATCAGACTACTAAGATAAGTCATGACCATAAATCCTACTGAATAACATTCAGTGAACTGTAAACAAATATTTCAGTTGACTCATATAACTGCCCTGATTAAGCTATCTATAACATGAGCATTTGCTACGCTTACATCTGATGTACAATATAAAAACATTTCCGTTCTTTAAGCATTATTACCAACACCTGATTCATTAGTACTCTCAGATCTTTTTTGCTTCAAACAAAATATTTATTCATATTAAACAACAAAATTAATTCTCTTTCTTATGCAACTGCATTCAACAAACGAGTGACTTTTTTCCCAATTCAGATCATCTCCTACCCATGTGTATGCTCAGTCCTGCCCATGCTGTTGTGCTTGGAAGATCATCAGGCAGGGTGATAGATGTACAGCTATAAGAACTTTAATAAATACATCTACTTTTTTGTATATTAACAAAAATAGAATACCTCACACTTTTTTCTATGTGCTTGAGAAGGCCTTTGTGCAAACTGCCCACTTAGTTATCAGCTGTGAATCTGCCTTCTCTCTAGCTAAGAGTAATTCAAGATGTTCATCATATTGATCACTGCTGCAGTCCTTAGCTATATATGTTATATCCTACTAAGGATAGCTGGCGAGCTTCCAAAACTTCAGGAAACTGTCCACTAACCCAAACTGTCTGGCAGCTCAAACTGAGCTGACTAAGAGACAAGTTTGGGTGCCAAGCCCTTTAGAGCTTTACTCTTACCAAAGAGTACACTCCTCTGAACCTTTCATTGTTTGACAGTCAGTTTGTTCTGCTCTTTTGTTCAGTAGACAAGTTTTTTGGAGGAAAACCTTCCCTTCAATAATTTTAGTTTTATTATTAATACTTTCCTCTTCAACAAAGTTATTTTAAAGCTAGGAGTCTTGTCTTTTAACGGACTGTCATAAGACTGTATTGTATTTTTTTAACTGGGAGCACTCTTTTTTCCTGTTAGTTTAAAATTTTATCCAGTGTTGTCTATTCTCAGCCGATTCAACACCTGTGGTGTCAGACCCAACCTTGGCATCTACTCTGAAGCTTCTTTTGGCCCCAGGGCTCTGACTCCTGCCCTACTCATAATTCCTTGTACTCTACCCTAATACCTCAGATCTCATTTGCTGCTGAGGACTTTAGATGAGTTCTCAAGGGCTCCATTTTTGACAGAATGTGTCCTTTTGGTGTTGAGACATCATTCCGTTTGAACTCTCTAGTTCTCTTGATAAAAATGTTATTTAGTGTGTCTTTAGACTTTTTCTCAGTAATGAAAGGTTAGGTAACTTGTAGGTTAGGTTTGTTGTTATATAGTGTGTTGTAGTTTAGATAAGTATTTAGCAATTTTTCTACAAGTAGTAGATAAGTTTACTCTAGTTCATAAGCTTCTAGTATGTTGTTGTTGATATTACAGTAATAGATGTAGAACAACTTATTTCTACTGGTTGCCAGTTTATCCATGTGTCGTGCTTTTGACATGTCAGATTCTCAAAGATTTAAGCAATGTGCTCAATGTGGGCACAAGCTATCTCCTCAGTACCCACATCTGTTTGTGTTTATTTAGGTCCTGCCCACCTAGAGTTGGGTTGTCAAATCTGTGCATCCTTTAGTGCTAGGGCCCTTCAGACTAGATGTAAAGAACTAATTGTGAAAAAAATGACTCCCTCCATGGAGAGGGACTTCAACTTCAACAGGCTCTTCTTTTACTTCTGCTTCTCCACCTCAGAGCATGAAGAAGTCTAAATCAAAGGATAAGGACTGAGACAAAGAGAAAGAGAAACAAAAGTCAGACAGGATTGTGAAAATTAGATCAGATTCAGCCAGGAAATGTTCTCTGGATCCAACAGTTCTAGTTGGACTGGATCCAAAATTGGCTTGGAGGTCAGAACCATCAACTACACTGTTCCTCTTCTTCTCAGCATCAGTTCTCACCGGAACCTGAAAGCCTGAAACTCCATACTCGTATACTCCAAAAAGAAGATTTTCTTGACCACATTCCATTGCCTTGTCCTCTCAGTCATCCTGAAGTCTTACTGAGGAGGATATAATAGAATGATAAAGAAGTTTCTCAAGACAGATCCAATTGGGGTTCTCTTGGTATCATCCACTGGTATTGTACCAAGTATTGATCCAACATACCCTCCACTGTTTCCTCTGGTACCAGTCCACCCTACACTGGAACCAGTCATTTGGGCTCCATCTTCCAGCAAGGTGCCTTTGTCAATGTTCACAGTCATGGTTACTTCAATCCCTGACAGCATCCCTTTCTCTCTCGACTCCAATGTCATTAGATCAGGGAGAGACTCAGAGATGAAACATTGGTACCATGGTTCAAGAGGAAGGATTCACACTGAGGTTATTGTAGCCATCCCTACCTCTTGGAGCATTTGCCCTTGACAGCTTGGATCCAAGGTCAGCTTTGAGGTTGAGGTGCATCAGCACAGAGGAATCTGCATTGTCCTTGGACAGAGGTAGGCCTTCAGAGTGGACTGTATCCCTTGGCTTTTGAGGCTTTTCACAGGGTCCTAGTTATGCCTAAGGAGAAGGCCCCATCAGCCAGTTCAGCACCACCTAAACCTCAACAGGACTCTGACTCTTCTTCCTTATATCATCCTGATGGACAGGGACAGTCATAACCACAAGCTTTTGAGATTCCATGGTATGTTAGCTCCCACTCTGATTCCAATCCCACTGATCCCTCACCAGAAATGGTACAGAAGATGCAGACTTGCAAATGGAAGCACATAGACTCATCTCCAGACTCCTTCACAGAAGGCACTGATTTGGATGAAGGTGTAGGATTCCCCCCACTCTCCCTCAGAAGACATCATCTTCTGCAAAATCTTGAACTGATAAAGCACCCAATGAGTCAGTGTTCTTGGAAGCTTTTGGTTCTAGGACAGCATCGTCCTGGGTGGTACCACCCTTTGACCTCCTTATTCATCTCATGGCTCAGCAGGCATGGAAGGACACTGATGTAGTGCAGCCCATCCCTAAGAAGGCAGACAGAATTTTGGCAACTCCAACAGACAGAAAACATTGGAGCAATGGTCCTCCAGAAGATGTTACAGTGGTAGCAGCATCCTTAAAAAAGGAATTAACTGAAGAAATGTCCTCTGTCCATCCTCCTAACAGGTTGTCTAGGGTGATGGACAGGTTTGGCAGATGAATTTATGCTTTAGTAACTTTTGCTGTTAAATCGCTGAATTATTTGGCTCATGTGACCAGGTTACAGAGGGATTTGACTAAGGAACTCTCCAAATCCCTTTCAAGTATTTTACCTGAAGATGTCCATAAGATGGTGGACTCTCAGCTATCTATACTACAGTCAACTTGCAACATAGTCATGCGACTGCTCTACAAAACAGCTGATGGTACAGCTGGGGAAGTAGGCTCCAGCATCACCATACGTCATCATGCCTGGATGCATTTTTGTAACTTTGTGGGAGGCTTCAAAATGTCCTTTGTTAATGCCCCCATGACAGATTCACACTTTTTGTACCCAGACTTAAAGACACACTTACCAGCAGTCAGCAGGATAATAAGACTCTCTCTACAGTGAGAATCTGCTTCTGCATTCTTCAAAGATCCTTTTATAGGAATTAGAAGATGGGAAAGAAGATGTGGTTCCCAAAGTCTCAGAGCTTTTACCAGGACTCTCCTAGGGATAGGCTGCCTCATGGCAGAGATGGAAGTAACTCTAACGGGAGCTTTTCTCCCCGGGCCGCCACTAAAAATGGACATATATCCAGCTGGACTAGCCCGGTCAACAAATGTAAAATAAATAAAATAAATAAATAAAATGTCACTCTAGGGGCAAAGCAGACCACACAACCATGGTTTCCATGGTCCTTTCTTAGAAAAGCCCTAACAACACCCCTGAAACATTGCCTGACTACTGCAGTCTGGAGGCAGTCAGGGGGCATTTAGCTTTGCTTCTACAAACTTAATAAGAGATAAGCATAGATTTGTTGGTGCTATAGATAATCTCCTGATGCTACTCAATTCTCTGTTTCCTTCCTCCTCAGAAAAAGAGAAAGGATCCCAATGCCCCAGCCAGTCAGTGGGAACCAGCAGCAGCAGAAATTTCAAAACTGCTAGAAAAAAAAGAGTCATTCATCCAGTCCTCTGAGACCAATTAGAGTCCAGAGTCTACTCAAGATTCTTTTTAGTACCAAAGAAGACAGGTGACTTCAGACCAGTTTTGGATCTCAGTCACCTGAATCGGTTCATCAAATAGACAAAATTCTAGACGGTCGCATTTTAGTCCATATTGCCTCTGCCTAGAAAGGACAATTGGATGTGCTTAATAGAGCTGCAGGATGCGTGCTATCATGTGAAGATAGAGAAACATTCTAGGAGATTCCTCCATTTCTGGCTGGTAACCAATCACTACCAGTTCTCACCACAGCCTCCAGGGTGTTCACCAAGATAATGGCAGTGGTGACAGCCAAGTTTTCCCCAACTTCAATGACTGTCTCCTAATTGCTGCCTCCGAGTATCTACTATTACACCATCTAGATCTCATGTTCCAATGCTTACAGAAATTAAGGATAACAGTAAATGTTCCTATATGCCATCACATCAACAAAGCAAATAGTTCACTGGATGCCACTTTAATACCAACTTACAGATTGCCAGTCGTCCCCAGTCAAGGGTTTTATTTTTGCACCTAATAACAATGCAGGTGCTTCATCATCCCACATCCCCTGTGAAACTGATCCTATGGCTGTTGGATCTAATGGCTTCTACTCCAATGGACTGTAGCGGTACAATGATCTCAGAATATAGATCTGTTGCATGCCAAGACTTGGCTCACATAAATCTACAAAAGCTGCATTGCCTGGTGGATTTCATCTTCCATGACGGAAGGTCACCTCTTTCACATTGGCTGTCCAGTAGCAGTAGTAATGGGTCTGTATTAGTTTGCTGAAAGATATTTTCTGCAAACGCTTCTTTGTTCTCACCTAACCATCAAAAATCACGTCCATGATTTGCATAATTTTTCCAGGGCAATGAAGCAGTTGGCCAGCTATCCAAGTTTGCCATTTTTCCCACTGTAGTGTGATCTCTAGTTGGTATATATATTTATTTTTATTTTTATTTCACATTTGTTGACCGGGATAGTCCGAGTGGATACATGTCCATTTTCAATGGAGGCCCGGGGAGAAAAGCTCCAAACTTACAAACAGAAAAAGACAAGCAAGTTACCGTATATGCACAAACATATTGTATTAACATACAAGTTACAGTCTCACATTTCAAGCCTATGAAGAATATAGTTTATATTCAGAAATATATACAAATATATTACAGTTTCTCTTATCAAACCTGTAGGTGCAGCTTATATACAGAGTGTCTGCAAAGATGTTAGAGTTTCTCTTTTCAAACCTTTTAGTGTAAGAGGTTAATCACTGTGAATAAAAAAATCCAGGGATATGGAAATAGATGAGGCTTTAGTCAGGGTTAGAGCAAGGACATAACCAGTGAGTTTTAAAAAACTGGGTTAAACTTTTTTTGATAAAGGGAGGGGTTCAGAGTAAGGTCATATGGGAGTGAATTCCAGGTTTTGCCTACTGAATTTGCAAACAAAGATTCTCAGGATAGGTTGTTAGCTTTAAAAGATTGAACCAAAAGTTTTGTAGTGGCACAAAGTAGCCTAGCATTTTTGTAGGGATGGATGTTTTTAAGGGAGGGCATTTTTTCTGGATGGTTAATAACCTTGAATGCTACAGTAAGTTGATTATATTGAAATAGCCTGGGGTGTTCTAGCCATCCTAAGAGGTTTACGTTTTGACAATGTTGTGTCCTGTAGGGAGTTCCTGTGGCAAACTTGGTAATTTGATTGTAGCAGCTAGAGAGTTTGCTGAGATCAGTTTTGTTCAAGTTAATGAGTATTGGTGAGGCATAGAGTAGAATTGAAAGCAGATGGCTACGGGAAATGGCAGTCCTAGCTAGAGGGGTGAGAAAAGGTTTGTTTTTATATAGGGAGCCAATTTTTTTATTAACGGTTTTAATAGTTTGGTTTACGTGCATATCATATTTGAGGTTGTTGTTGATTATAACACCCAGGAGTTTGGTATACATAGCTGGTGAGATTATGGTCCCATTGTTAGATGTTATAGTAAACGAAGGTTGAGAGGATTTGCAAGTAGGGGAGAAGAGCAATGGCTTTGTTTTATTGGGGTTTAATATCAGCTGTTGATTAGAGATCCAGTTTTCCACTGTATTAAAGGTTTTCTGGGTTAAACTAAGGAGATCTGTAGAGGTAGAGGTTGAGCAAATCAGGGTGGAGTCATCCGCATATTGTATACAGGTTGCGTCAGTGATTACAGTGTGGAGGTCATTGATAAAGAGGGAGAAAAGAAGGGGACCTAATATGGAGCCTTGAGGGACACCAAGTGTAATGGGGAGAAGGGTGGAGAGTTTGTCCTGCCAAAGGACAGCCTGCGGTTTTCCACTAAGATAAGATTGAAAGCATTGTATAGCATGGTTGTTTAGGGATATTTATTTAGGGTAAGTAAGAGTAGCTGGTGGTTAACCATGTTGAAGGCCTTGGAAAGATCGAGAAACCGGGCAGAAGATCGTTTGTTGTTGTTACAGTTGGAATTTATGATGTTAGAAAAGGAGAGGAGGGCTGAGGTGGTACTGTGCTGTGGTCTAAATCCATGCTGGGAGTTGGCCAGAAGATTATGTTGAATAAGGTAGTGTAAGAGTTGTTTATGGATACACTTTTCCATAATTTTAGCCAGAAGGGAAAGGATAGCTATTGGTCTATAGTTTGACAGCTCAATGGAGCTACCTCCTTTGTGGAGTGGTATGACATGTGATATTTTCCAGATAGAGGCTTCAATTATGGTTCTGTTTATCAAAATAGAAACAGGCTATGCTATAACATCAGCAGCTTTTTGTAGGTAGTATGTCGGGACAAGGTCAGCTGAAAGGGTGGTTGGTTTGAGTTTTTTAATTAGGACTCTAATGAGTGAAGTCGGAACTTTTTGGAAGCTAAAGGGGAGAATGTCACTGAGTTTAGGGGTTTCATTGTTAGGACAAGTGGGTTTAAGTTTGCTAGCAAGGGCCTGGATGGTTTCTGTAAAGAAACTGTTGAAGGTGTTGGCAATGGACTAAGGCGATTTTTGGGTTGGGGCTGAGGGGGTGGAATTGTGGATTGCCCTGGATAGAGGAGTTTGCTAATACCTGCCTAGAACTTCTGTGGCTTAGTGTGGTGTTTCTGCTGTAGATGGCAGAAATAGTTTTTTTTTATCTAGCAATATGGATTTTTTGTATCATTCCTATATTGTCGAAATTTGAGTTGATCTTGTGGGGCTTTAGAGGAGTGCCAGGTGTTCCAGGCATAATTTCTTTGGATGATCTTTAGTTTGGTTTCTTTAGTGAGCCAGGGGGCAACTTTTGTTTTAATTCTAATAGAGCGTGCAGGTGCATGGTTGTCAAGGATGGTCAGGAATGTGTTATTAAAGTGTGTTACTGCCTCATCTAGTTGTAGTTGTTTTAGAATTGACCAATTGCATAATTTAAGTTCTTCTAAGAATTTATTACGGTTGAAGTTTTTGTTATTTCTTATTGTTTTATAGTTGGGTAGATGTGGACATTTAACTTTATGCCTAATAGCATACGTTAAGAAATGATCACTTAGATCTTCAGGGAGAGTACCTGATTTGTACATGTGGTGGGGGGTATTAATTAGTATCCACTCTAGGATACTTTCTTTATTGTTAGGCTCGCTGACCTTAGTAGGAGAGGTTATAGTTTGTGTAAAACCATGTAGGTTTACATGGGTGGTTGGGGGGGGGAGTGCAGCCTCCCACTTGGGTGGGTTTGATTTAGTGCATTGTGTGTTCTATTGTGCTGTGGGGCAATTGTTTCATTGCCCTGTGAAAATTCCACAAATCATGGAACTGATTTTTGATGGTTAGGTGTTGACAAAGAGGTGTTCTCTGAAAATATCTTTTGGTGAACTAATATAGACCCGTAGTAACCACAGATGCCTCCTTTCTAGGGGAGTAGTATTTCAAAGGGCTATGGTCAAAACTAGAGAAACCATGACATTAGTTTTGTTACATCTGGTTCAAAGGAGGCAATCTGTATGGCTAAGAGAAAAGATTTTGATAATGACCCAACATGCAAGGGGGATGTACTAGTAGAGGCTACAGGAAGGGAAACCACGTTTGTGATATTTTCCAGATAGAGGCTTCAGTTATGGTTAGAGTCCAAAGTGCATGGTCACCCATAAAGGCAAATTTTCACATCAGTATCTTGGAGATAAGGATGATCCTCTTAGAATTGCAGGCCTTTCAGTATCTCCTCCCCAAGGGTGTGAGCTCCATACATACAGACAACATGGCAGGGGTATGGTACATAAACAAGCAAGGCGGAACCAGTTTCTGTCTGCTGTGTTGAGAGGCCATGAGGGTCTGGCAATGGGCAATCTCTTCACACCGCTTTCTGATGGCAATGCACATACTGGAGTCATCAAATATCTTGGCAGACAGATGAAGCAGGATTATTCAAACACCTCACAAATTGTCCCTCAACCCAACAGTGGCAACATTGATCTTTCATAGCTGAGGCCTGCCTTGCTATAACCTCTTTGCCTCTCCCCTCAACAATAAATGCAGAAGTTACTTTGCCCTGATCCCTCCACAGGTCAATCACCAAGGGAAGCTGTAGTCCACAGTTTGCCATCATGTCTCCTTTATGCTTTTCCTCCCTTACCTCTAATGAACAAGTCCAGAAATCCAGACAGTGCAAGTCTGAGGTGATCATCATTGCTCCCTTCTGTCCCCGATAAACATGGTTCCCCTTACTGTAGCCTCTACTAGTACATCCCCCTTGCATGTTGGGTCATTATCCAAATCTTTTCTCTTAGCCATACAGATTGCCTCCTTTGAACCAGATGTAACAAAACTAATGTCATGGTTTTTCTAGTTTTGACCATAGCCAGAGATGCCAGGCTTTCGCAGCAGTAGTCAAGATCATATCCACTTCTCAGAAGCCAGCTACAAAAAAGGTATACCATAGCAAATGGAAGACATTTTCTATTTGGGTATTTTACAAAAGATTGCAGCATTTCTTATTCCCTGTTCTTAGAATTTTTATCTAAACTTTTTGACAAAGGTTCCAGTAATTCTACTATCAACATTCAAATGGCAGCTATCTCCAACATCCACATAGGCCATAATGATTCCTCTATTGCCTCCCCAAAGGTCTTTCTTTTATGACCTCCTATCAGGCATCTAGTTCTTCCATGGGGTATTACCATTATGTTACAGGCTCTAATGCAACCACCCTTTGAACTTGCAGCTTCAGTAGCTCTTAAGTTTCTACCCTGGAAAACAATGTTTCTGGTGGCAGTTACTTCAGCTATATGAATTTTGAAATTACAAACACTTTCCTGTAAACCTCCCTATCTAGTGTTACCAAGGACAAGATTTCTCTTAGTAGTAATGTGCTCTTCCTTACCAAGGTGGCATCTGAAACAAATCTAAATCAGTTCATACATTTTCTGGTATTTTTTCAAGATACTCTAGCAAGGGTGAATACATGTTTTATTTGTTCGATAGTTATTGCCAATCTAGATTTTATCTTCATAGGAAGAAGCAGTCAGTTGTTTATTGCCTTTTCAAAACTAAAGTCGGGAAAAGCTGTCACTATAGTTACCCTTTCAAGATGGTTGTCATACTGTATTTCATTTGTTTATAGCAAAAAGCATTTGGCTTTACTATCTAATCCTAAGGCTCATTCAACTACAGCAGTATCTACTTTAACAGCATTCTCCAGAAGGCTTCCCATTGATGATATTTGTGCTTCTGCTACTCGGTCTACAATCCATACTTTTGTGTCTCAAAATAAAACGGATGAACAATCTACATCACTTTCTTCTTTTGGCGCCACCATCTTCAGGAATGTCCTTCCTTGATACGTCTCAGATATATAGCTTGGGAATCTGTTCCATGTGTTGAACTGGATGAAAATAAGCAACAATGGATATGAAAGTTATGGACTTACCGTAACAATAGATCCATGTTGTCTCATTTCATCTGGTTCAACCTCCCTCCCTCCTCCCCCGTCCTAAATTGACACATATGATTTTGAGGTGACCGGGAGGTTATTTTTGAACTCCCTTTCTGTGAACAGTCCTGTTCTAATTGATACATTCTCTTCCTTCCTTGATTACTTGTTGTTACTATTGTCATATTTACATGGTTATTTGTGGTATACATGGGCAGACTCGATTTGAGGTATTAGGGTGGATTACAGAGAATTATTGGTAGGGAGGAGTCAGAGCCCTGGAATGAAAGAATCTTCAGAGTCGGTGCCAAGGTTAAATTCAGTGGGATCCAACAATCCTTGTATTGAACCAGACAAACATCAGACAACATGGATTTATCATTATGGTGTGTATGTAACTTTCTTTTTAAAATAACTGAAAACCGTTTTTTCTTCCCATGGACAAATTGTGTTTATTTTACTTTGTGGGTCTGACAAAGTGTTTTAAAGTGCTTTTTACTGTGTTTGTCTGTGAAAAAAGTGACCTCTACAGACATTTAGTTTTTAACAGGCATTTGCTGCTTGTTTTCCCATGGAAATTGGCATAATTTCTGGCTTAACCATGGAATAGTCTCTCAGTTCCACAGTCAGGCCTTCTTCAAGCCACAAAAAAAAAAAAAATGCTGAGGCCGTCAGTTGTACCATAGGCCACTCATCTTTTCCTCCAGATCCCTCTGGTGTAACACCAACAACTACTATGGATTGGGGGTTAGCCATATTCTCTGCAACTGTTGGGGTCCCCTCAGTGGGCTAGGGAGAGCCACTCTTGTTAGTTCTGGGCAAGAGAAAAGGGAAGACTTCCCTGGTTTTTCAGAATGATGTGCCTACCCCTGAGGAAGCTGTTGTTTCCATTAATAACACTGTTGTTCCCAGTTTTCCTGTCAATAAGAAACAGAAAAGTAAGCATGTATCTACTCCTCAAATTTCTGTAGACAGGGATAGTCTACTTGGTCAGACTCAGGGTTTAATTCAGATACTGATCCTTCTTATAAAGTAGTTTCTGGTAAAAGAGAAAGAGGGTTACCTGCTTTCCTGAAAAGATCTAAGATTCTGAATCTGGGCAAGAGTATGAAGGGATAGATAGAGTTTTTTCCTCAGATTTCTAAGGCAGACTCAGAGGAAAGCTCAGTTTCTGACGCTCCTTGTGGCGGGTTCTCTTTCTCTGAAATTATTTCTAGACTGTGCCATTGTTTTCAGTGGGAGAACACTGAGTTTTCTCAGTCCTTCAAAAGTACTATGGGCTATTACAGAAGAAATTTCAAGAACTTGCACCCAATCATCCAGTTTTGTCAGCTTTGGAGGATGTGTGTGTATTACTACCTGAAATTATTCTGAAATAGCAAGGGAGGTCCAAGAAGAATTCTGGAAACTCCCAAAACTAAGAAGAGTCTAGTAAGTCATGATGACTATTTAAGAGACATTGTTCCCCCTTCCATGCTGGTAGGCCATTTTGTTTCTTCCAAAAAGTCTGAATCTCCACTTTTATCTTTGACAACAGATAGTTTCCGACAAATGGATTCTGAAGATCATTCATCAAGGTTACAGATGTCAGTGGGAGGAAATGTCTCCTTTCCAGGGGGTAATTCCTCATCCTCAGACCAAAGTCTTTTAGTTCCACATGTTCTACATCACATGATGTCCCAGAAAGTGATAGAATCAGTTCCCTTCTCTGATGGGAAAAGGGTTTTATTCAAGGATGTTCTTAGTGCCAGAGAATGAAAAATATTTAGAGACCAATTCTGGATCTTTCTTTCTTTCATAAACATGTTTGTGATAGTGCCTAAATTTAAAATGTCACTTGACAAACTGTTACCTCTTCTTCCTTATTCAAGTATCAGGACTTCAGGAGTTTTTTAAGGTTTTGTGTGACTGAATCACATTATCAGATTTCTGCCTTATCCTTTGGACTTTCCACCACACCAAAGTGTTCCCAAAGTGTTTAACTCTTTATAGCTCATTGCAGGCTACAGAGTATCTACATTGTTCCTTATTTAGATGGTTTGCTTGTCTTTGCAAAGTCTTTTTCAAAGTGTTGCAAATCTGTCTTGGGTGAGTGATCTCTTACACAAGTTGCGATTCCAAGAGAACAGTCACAATTCTTTCTTGACTTTTTCTCACAGGATTGTGTTTCTGAGTTGTCAACTAAATACCACAGTTCAAGGAGCTTTTCTTCAACAAGGAAGACAAATATATATCTATATCTATTTCTGGGGTTTTCCACTCATACCTTGGACATTAGGAGGAAATACCTTAGGATTGTGGGTCTCATGGCTTCTGTGATTCTTATTATACCCCTGACAGGACTCCACATGAGAAAGATACAGCTGTTTCTGCAATCTTTTTATTCCCAGCACCAACACTGATTATCTTTAAAAATTCCAGTTCTGTGGTTTGTCAGAAGAGAAAATCACTATGTGGAGACAGCAAGTATCCCAAAATCCTTGTATCCCCTTCTCTCCCCCTGTTCCAAAGCAATCAGTCACCAGAGACACCTTAGACTTTGCTTGAGGAGCAGTTTCAGGAGGGATACAAGTGCAAGATGTCTGGGACACCAAGAACAGACACAAGCACATAAACATAAATGAGATGTTTTCCCTGATCAAGGCACTCAACTCTCTGAATCATCCTTGTTCCCCTGGACCTCATCATGTTGTTACAGATAATATTACAGTTGCATGGTACATCAAGCAAGGGAGGATCCAGGTTGTACCCCTTCTGCAGACTAGTCATGTCAGCTTGGGATATAGCTTTACAGTACAGTCTTACTCTACAGGCATCATACATTCTGTCAGAGGAAAACTGTATGGCAGACAAGCTGAGCAGGACCAGGTCAAACTGTCATGAATGCAAACTAGATCAGGGGTATTACATGATTTGATCCTTCTATGAGGAGATCCTCAAGTGGACCTCTTTTTCTTCTCTCTGAACAATCAGCTGGTATGATTCTGCTCCAGGACTCCCATGCAAAAAGATATGGAAGACAGATGCCTTTTCTTTACTTTGGACAGGAATTTTCCTGTATGTTATTATACTTTTACACTAATATTCAGGGTACGTAGGAAGATTCAGAAGGAATCCACCAAGGCCACCAAGACAACCATGGTTCTCTCTTTTTTAGAAATGGCTAGGAGCTATTACCACAAGCTTCCTCAAAGACTGGATCTACATACAACAGAACAGGGGTGTTTGATACATCCTGACACCAATCAGCTTCAGTTGACTGCCTGGATGATAGGGTCTTAATTCCCACTTGGCACCTGTTTAATGAGGACATATAGCAGATACTAATGAAGGCAAGAAAGCCTACAATTAGAATATCATATATTAGCAAATGGGAAAGGTTTTCTATTCGATGCCAACAGCATAACCAGAAGCCATTCAGGTCTCTGATTTTTAAATGATTGTGTAAGTTACTCTCCTATGGCCTTTCTTACTCCTTTATCAAGGTTCATTTAATCACCATCTCAGTATGTCTGCCCATGGATCCTCTCTTTCAATGCATTCACATGTCAGAATGTTTTGAAAGAGGTTTTGCATAAGAGGCCTACCAGAAAACCAGTGGCCCTTTCTTGGGATCTTAATTTTGTGTTAACTGTTGCTCTATTTGAACCTAGCTAACTTGGCTGACTTTAGGTTCTTAATATGTAAAACAGTTTTACTGATTTCTCTGACATCTGCAAGAAGAGTATTTGAGTTGCAAGCTCAACCCTATCTCATTTAACACAGGGACATCGTTTCTTTGGGACCTAATCCTTCTTTTTTACCTAAGGTCATATTCAAATTTACTTTAAGCCGAGCTCTCCATCTCCCCATTTTCTTTCTTGAACCCGAAACTAAGGAAGAAAGAATACTCTGTACCTTCAATGTCCATGAACAACTCAGATGCTATCTTGATATTTTTCAGATCAATTGTTCATTTCTTGTGAAGGCAGAAAGAACGGACAACCTGTGTCAAAACAGACTGTTTCTAAATGGTTGTCTTGGGGCTATTACCTTTTGTTATACTCACCTCAACAAAACTATTCCAGGCAGGGTTAAGGCCCACTCTACCAGGGCCATGGCTTCATTTATGGCATTTTGGAAAGGGTTGGATTCTAGAAGTATTCTAGAAGCTGCAACTTGGTCCTCTGTACACACTTTTACAAAGCACTATAAGTTTGATTCCTTCTCTAGGTCTAAAACAGGCTTTGCAGGGACCATTCTCCAGGGACTCCTGGACTCTTTTCCTTCCACAGCACAAATACAGTAAGGTAATATAATATTCCCATAAAGCTAAGGCTACTCTAGCAGTGATCAATATGATCAACATAGAACAGTTTTGTAAGTAAACGTCCCACAGCTCCTCGTGGTGGCCAGCAGTGTTCCTCTAGCAGCAGAGACCAGAAAAGACTACCTTTCCAGATTTTAAGTATTTTTCTTGGCTTTTTCGACTTTTTGTGCCTTTCGACTACTGTTTCTGCTTATTTTATCAAAGTTTGCACTGTTTTTTCTGTGTTTATAAGTTACAACTGTTTACTGCACTTGCTAGTTTAAGTTTTGCCTAAAAGTTAAACTACAGGCTAATACACTCAAGTGTACTAGCTTTTGATAGCATTTAATCGAAAATCATAGCATTTATTGTGTTTTCTGCTTTTCTGTAAAAAAAAACTTGAAAAAAACAAAAAAAAAAATATCCTTGCTTTCCATACTTTCCTAAACTAGTGTTCCAGAGACCAGATTTTGCTGATCCCTGGGCTTTGTCTTGGTTCCTGTTTTCTCCATTTTCCTTGTTTGGTCAAGGGGTAGTTTCTTTACTCACTAGTGGGAGTAGGGAGTACTGAACTGCCTGTTTGTCCTCAGAGGAGTGGTTTAAGGCAGTAACTTGTAGTTTATTGGCCATTTTGGGTCATTTCCTGTCTTTTCCAGCCCCCTGCTATAAAGCACGTTTTGGCGGGCTTTTCCAGCTGTTGAGAACTCAGCACAGCTCCTCGTGGTGGCCAGCAGTGTTCCTCTAGCAGCAGAGACCAGAAAAGACTACCTTTCCAGATTTTAAGTATTTTTCTTGGCTTTTTCGACTTTTTGTGCCTTTCGACTACTGTTTCTGCTTATTTTATCAAAGTTTGCACTGTTTTTTCTGTGTTTATAAGTTACAACTGTTTACTGCACTTGCTAGTTTAAGTTTTGCCTAAAAGTTAAACTACAGGCTAATACACTCAAGTGTACTAGCTTTTGATAGCATTTAATCGAAAATCATAGCATTTATTGTGTTTTCTGCTTTTCTGTAAAAAAAAAACTTGAAAAAAACAAAAAAAATATCCTTGCTTTCCATACTTTCCTAAACTAGTGTTCCAGAGACCAGATTTTGCTGATCCCTGGGCTTTGTCTTGGTTCCTGTTTTCTCCATTTTCCTTGTTTGGTCAAGGGGTAGTTTCTTTACTCACTAGTGGGAGTAGGGAGTACTGAACTGCCTGTTTGTCCTCAGAGGAGTGGTTTAAGGCAGTAACTTGTAGTTTATTGGCCATTTTGGGTCATTTCCTGTCTTTTCCAGCCCCCTGCTATAAAGCACGTTTTGGCGGGCTTTTCCAGCTATTGAGAACTCAGCACAGCTCCTCGTGGTGGCCAGCAGTGTTCCTCTAGCAGCAGAGACCAGAAAAGACTACCTTTCCAGATTTTAAGTATTTTTCTTGGCTTTTTCGACTTTTTGTGCCTTTCGACTACTGTTTCTGCTTATTTTATCAAAGTTTGCACTGTTTTCTCTGTGTTTATAAGTTACAACTGTTTACTGCACTTGCTAGTTTAAGTTTTGCCTAAAAGTTAAACTACAGGCTAATACACTCAAGTGTACTAGCTTTTGATAGCATTTAATCGAAAATCATAGCATTTATTGTGTTTTCTGCTTTTCTGTAAAAAAAAACTTGAAAAAAACAAAAAAAAAAAAATATCCTTGCTTTCCATACTTTCCTAAACTAGTGTTCCAGAGACCAGATTTTGCTGATCCCTGGGCTTTGTCTTGGTTCCTGTTTTCTCCATTTTCCTTGTTTGGTCAAGGGGTAGTTTCTTTACTCACTAGTGGGAGTAGGGAGTACTGAGCTGCCTGTTTGTCCTCAGGAGTGGTTTAAGGCAGTAACTTGTAGTTTATTGGCCATTTTGGGTCATTTCCTGTCTTTTCCAGCCCCTGCTATAAAGCACGTTTTGGCGGGCTTTTCCAGCTATTGAGAACTCAGCACAGCTCCTCGTGGTGGCCAGCAGTGTTCCTCTAGCAGCAGAGACCAGAAAAGACTACCTTTCCAGATTTTAAGTATTTTTCTTGGCTTTTTCGACTTTTTGTGCCTTTCGACTACTGTTTCTGCTTATTTTATCAAAGTTTGCACTGTTTTTTCTGTGTTTATAAGTTACAACTGTTTACTGCACTTGCTAGTTTAAGTTTTGCCTAAAAGTTAAACTACAGGCTAATACACTCAAGTGTACTAGCTTTTGATAGCATTTAATCGAAAATCATAGCATTTATTGTGTTTTCTGCTTGTCTGTAAAAAAAAAACTTGAAAAAAACAAAAAAAAAATATCCTTGCTTTCCATACTTTCCTAAACTAGTGTTCCAGAGACCAGATTTTGCTGATCCCTGGGCTTTGTCTTGGTTCCTGTTTTCTCCATTTTCCTTGTTTGGTCAAGGGGTAGTTTCTTTACTCACTAGTGGGAGTAGGGAGTACTGAACTGCCTGTTTGTCCTCAGAGGAGTGGTTTAAGGCAGTAACTTGTAGTTTATTGGCCATTTTGGGTCATTTCCTGTCTTTTCCAGCCCCTGCTATAAAGCACGTTTTGGCGGGCTTTTCCAGCTGTTGAGAACTCAGCACAGCTCCTCGTGGTGGCCAGCAGTGTTCCTCTAGCAGCAGAGACCAGAAAAGACTACCTTTCCAGATTTTAAGTATTTTTCTTGGCTTTTTCGACTTTTTGTGCCTTTCGACTACTGTTTCTGCTTATTTTATCAAAGTTTGCACTGTTTTTCTGTGTTTATAAGTTACAACTGTTTACTGCACTTGCTAGTTTAAGTTTTGCCTAAAAGTTAAACTACAGGCTAATACACTCAAGTGTACTAGCTTTTGATAGCATTTAATCGAAAATCATAGCATTTATTGTGTTTTCTGCTTGTCTGTAAAAAAAAACTTGAAAAAACAAAAAAAATATCCTTGCTTTCCATACTTTCCTAAACTAGTGTTCCAGAGACCAGATTTTGCTGATCCCTGGGCTTTGTCTTGGTTCCTGTTTTCTCCATTTTCCTTGTTTGGTCAAGGGGTAGTTTCTTTACTCACTAGTGGGAGTAGGGAGTACTGAACTGCCTGTTTGTCCTCAGAGGAGTGGTTTAAGGCAGTAACTTGTAGTTTATTGGCCATTTTGGGTCATTTCCTGTCTTTTCCAGCCCCCTGCTAATAAAGCACGTTTTGGCGGGCTTTTCCAGCTATTGAGAACTCAGCACAGCTCCTCGTGGTGGCCAGCAGTGTTCCTCTAGCAGCAGAGATCAGAAAAGACTACCTTTCCAGATTTTAAGTATTTTTCTTGGCTTTTTCGACTTTTTGTGCCTTTCGACTACTGTTTCTGCTTATTTTATCAAAGTTTGCACTGTTTTTTCTGTGTTTATAAGTTACAACTGTTTACTGCACTTGCTAGTTTAAGTTTTGCCTAAAAGTTAAACTACAGGCTAATACACTCAAGTGTACTAGCTTTTGATAGCATTTAATCGAAAATCATAGCATTTATTGTGTTTTCTGCTTGTCTGTAAAAAAAAAACTTGAAAAAAACAAAAAAAAAAAAAATATATCCTTGCTTTCCATACTTTCCTAAACTAGTGTTCCAGAGACCAGATTTTGCTGATCCCTGGGCTTTGTCTTGGTTCCTGTTTTCTCCATTTTCCTTGTTTGGTCAAGGGGTAGTTTCTTTACTCACTAGTGGGAGTAGGGAGTACTGAACTGCCTGTTTGTCCTCAGGAGTGGTTTAAGGCAGTAACTTGTAGTTTATTGGCCATTTTGGGTCATTTCCTGTCTTTTCCAGCCCCCTGCTATAAAGCACGTTTTGGCGGGCTTTTCCAGCTATTGAGAACTCAGCACAGCTCCTCGTGGTGGCCAGCAGTGTTCCTCTAGCAGCAGAGACCAGAAAAGACTACCTTTCCAGATTTTAAGTATTTTTCTTGGCTTTTTCGACTTTTTGTGCCTTTCGACTACTGTTTCTGCTTATTTTATCAAAGTTTGCACTGTTTTTTCTGTGTTTATAAGTTACAACTGTTTACTGCACTTGCTAGTTTAAGTTTTGCCTAAAAGTTAAACTACAGGCTAATACACTCAAGTGTACTAGCTTTTGATAGCATTTAATCGAAAATCATAGCATTTATTGTGTTTTCTGCTTGTCTGTAAAAAAAAACTTGAAAAAAACAAAAAAAAATATCCTTGCTTTCCATACTTTCCTAAACTAGTGTTCCAGAGACCAGATTTTGCTGATCCCTGGGCTTTGTCTTGGTTCCTGTTTTCTCCATTTTCCTTGTTTGGTCAAGGGGTAGTTTCTTTACTCACTAGTGGGAGTAGGGAGTACTGAACTGCCTGTTTGTCCTCAGAGGAGTGGTTTAAGGCAGTAACTTGTAGTTTATTGGCCATTTTGGGTCATTTCCTGTCTTTTCCAGCCCCCTGCTATAAAGCACGTTTTGGCGGGCTTTTCCAGCTATTGAGAACTCAGCACAGCTCCTCGTGGTGGCCAGCAGTGTTCCTCTAGCAGCAGAGACCAGAAAAGACTACCTTTCCAGATTTTAAGTATTTTTCTTGGCTTTTTCGACTTTTTGTGCCTTTCGACTACTGTTTCTGCTTATTTTATCAAAGTTTGCACTGTTTTTCTGTGTTTATAAGTTACAACTGTTTACTGCACTTGCTAGTTTAAGTTTTGCCTAAAAGTTAAACTACAGGCTAATACACTCAAGTGTACTAGCTTTTGATAGCATTTAATCGAAAATCATAGCATTTATTGTGTTTTCTGCTTTTCTGTAAAAAAAACTTGAAAAAAACAAAAAAAAATATCCTTGCTTTCCATACTTTCCTAAACTAGTGTTCCAGAGACCAGATTTTGCTGATCCCTGGGCTTTGTCTTGGTTCCTGTTTTCTCCATTTTCCTTGTTTGGTCAAGGGGTAGTTTCTTTACTCACTAGTGGGAGTAGGGAGTACTGAACTGCCTGTTTGTCCTCAGAGGAGTGGTTTAAGGCAGTAACTTGTAGTTTATTGGCCATTTTGGGTCATTTCCTGTCTTTTCCAGCCCCCTGCTATAAAGCACGTTTTAGCGCGCATTAGCGCGATTTAGTGCGGAGTTGCCACTGTTGCACACTAGGGCAGCTCCGGTTAAGCAGGTTTAAATTATTCGGGCTACCTAAAGTCCACTCTTCAAATTTTCCCTTGAAACTACCTTCCTCGACCTATACTACTCATCTAATCAGCGTATCCTATAACTAAAAAGATCATCTCTACTTGACTCTAAGTAGACTATTCTCTATCTGTTAAACCTAGCACTTGCTCCTACAGTACTTATTACCTTGATACGGCACTCTTATAGATAGCACCCCAAAAAGGCAACCCCCATTTCTCGGTCACCCACATCCCCGGAATCTTTTTAAAGTTTTTTGTCTATCCTTCTAGCATGTCGAGGGATCAGTTGCTAGTGTCATCTCCTGCTCAGCTGGTGAACCTGGGAATATTGAGGCAATGTTACAATTGCCTCATGTACACAGACAACCCTCTCCTCCTCCCACAAAACACAAATACATGCGAGAGATGCAACTATACGGCCAAACTGGAGGCTGAGCTCTCTCAACATAGGACTGGCAAGACCAGTCAGGAGGGGAAGGTTACAACACACACTATAGACCCAGTCTCACATAGTACCATTACAACCTCAAATCATACACATAAACACACAAAGACATACTCGGAGGCTCTGATCAAAAATCTACCAAAACAGCAGAGGCCACCAAAGCAGACACCCAAAAAACCACCACCTCAGAACACAACACCTGCAACACATAGACCTCACAGTCAGAGTGTCAAACAGTCACAGCCCTTAAGGCCAAACACAATGCCAGACACACTAGTCATTGGTGACTCCATAGTCAGACACACTGATGTCCCGCTCACCAGACTGAGTAAGGAGAAGGTCACAGTAAGCTGTCTGTCGGGCGCTAGAATCCGCCACATAACGCAAGCACTCAGGTCTCTCAACAGCAGGTACAAATATGACTCAGTCATTGTCCACGCTGGTGTAAACGACCTGAGACGCACTCCTTGGACTACATGAAAAGAGACATTGAGGAGCTCTCTGATTATGTAGCCCAGGCAGGTATGACCCTGACCTTGAGCAGTATCCTACCTTCACCAAGAATGATGCCACAATACAGAGATAAGATGATCAGCTTTAACAATTGGCTTAAACACTGGTGTCATTCAAAGGGGATCCAGTATCTGTCTGCCTGGGATGACATGCTGGACAAGCCACGCTGCTTCGCAAGGGACGGCTTGCACCTGTCACCCTGGGATTCCGGATATTGGCAAAGGCTCTTGCCACCCCATAGTGCCTTTTTAGGCAAGGCTCAAATTCTAAACCTACCACCCTAGAACACAAAAAGGAAATAAACTAAGGGTAATGCTGCTCAATGCCAGAAGTCTAAATCTCAAAATGCACGCACTCGAGGCCCTTCTCAGTATGGAGAACATCGATGTCTGTGCTGTGACAGAAACCTGGTTCAAGGCTCCTGAGAGCACCCCAGCTATCAGGTTTTACCTCATATCATGCGTTCCGGCCCCAAAATCAGGAAAATACCAAGAAAGGAGGGGGGGTATCCATATTCATCAAGGACACCCACACCTCAAGACTGGTGGCAACGCATGATGCATCGGAGACCATCCAGGTGCAATTAACCGTAGGCAAGACTGCTCTGCAAATAGTAGCATGTTACAGGCCACCCTCACAAACTCAGGAACCTCACATGGCCTTCCTGAAAACACTAGAGCGATATATGTATCACCAAACACCATGATAATAGGTGACTTCAATTACCCAAATATAGACTGGGAACACTACTCAAGCCCAAACACCCTAGCCCAAAAGTTCCTGGAATTCATAAACTCAAATGCCATGGAACAACTAGTCACCATTCCCACAAGAGGAGATAACATACTTGATCTCATCATCACGAACATGGGAGCACAATGTTCAACACCGGAAGTATACCCCTCACTGGTGAGATCAGATCACAAACTAATCTCGCTGTAGGTCCTCATCCCACCCCCACCTGAAATAAAAAAGACCACAGTAAAGAACTTCCCAAAAGCCGACTTCACACTTCTAAAGACTAGTGTGGTCTCCTTTAAGGCCCCCGAGCCGTGGAAAACAGTACTCAAGCCGCTGAATCACTTACAAATGCCTTCTACCAGCACCTGCAGGACTGCATGGATAAGGCAATCCCAAGCAAAACAAAGACTCTTTGTACCAAAGGCAAGCGTCCAGTCTGGTGGACCCCAGCCATAAACAAACTCTACAACAAAAGGAGGAAGCTACTACAAGATAGAGCAAAATCCTTAAAAGGTAAGACACCCTTGATCACTATAAGTAAAAACTAAGAGCTCTCATAAAATCATCCAAAGCAAATTTCGAGAGAAAAATAGCTAAAGACTCAAAAGACAATCATAAGGCCTTCTTTAGCTATGTTAGAAACCTAGGAGGAAACTCCCAGATATGCTCAGAACTAGTTCAAAATGATGTGAAGATTACTGATCCTACAGACATTGCCAACATACTGGCTGACAGGTTCAGTGCAAACTTCTCACCCCTCCCCCAAAAGGAGAGATATCTATACCAAATGATTGCAGCCCCCAAACATCTCCAGCGCCCAAGTGAGAACTGCTCTCTCCAAAGCAAAAACACAGCATCCATGGGACCTGATGGTGTCCCCGGCTGTGTGCTCCACGAACTCAATGAGGAATTAAACCCACAGCTAGGACAGCTGTTTAATCAAAGTCTTACCTCTGGATACGCACCCAGGAGTGGCGCACTGCAACTGTGGTCCCACTTCACAAAGGCGGTGCCTCCACCGACCCTGGTAATTACCGCCCATTAGCTTGACAAGCCTTATCTGCAAAGCCATGGAGAGGATCATAATGGACCTCATAAATAAAGACATTGGGAATTTGCAGACTTTGGATCCAACCCAGTTTGGCTTTGTCAAAGGCAGATCATGCCTTTTAAACTTGGTTGACTTTTGAAACAGTCACCAAAGCCATTGATGAGGGAAAGGCAGTCCATACAGCCTACCTCGATCTGGCTAAGGCCTTCGATACAATACCCCACTCGGGTATCATTGAAAAACTCATCAGCTTAAATGTTAACCCATACATCACAAGATGGGTTGCAAACTGGCTGAGTGACAGAACCCACAGGGTCAGAGTTGCTGGCGCCATGTCAGACTCAAAGCCTGTCACAAGTGGTGTCCCACAGGGCTCAGTCCTGGGCCCACTCTTGTTTGGCATCTACTTTTCTGAAGTACAAGCAAACACAGGAGGGTTATGGCTGACAAAGTTTGCAGATGACTGCAAACTGGGCCATAGTAGAAAACACATCTGACACAGATATCCTTCAGAAGGGTCTCACAGAAACGGATAACTGGTGCCAGAGCCACGGCCTAAAGTTAAACGCCAAAAAATGCATAGTCATACCCTTCGGGAAAAACAAGGTTACCCCTAGCTACCAAATAGGAGGCAATCCACTGAGCACAGAAGAAGTTATCAGGGACCTGGGGACCCAGGTTGATAGTAGTCTGTCATTCGACACCCATGTAGCTAAAGTAGTTAGGAAGACCTTCTACATTGCCCACCTTATCATGAAGGGATTCTCGTCTAGATCAAGGGAGGTTATAGTCTCCCTTTACTCATCACTCATCAGACCAATGATTGAGTACAATGCCCCATTTGGAATGTATCTGACCCGACACTTGCAGCAGCTGGAGAGGCCACAAAAGTTCCTCACCAAAAGGATAAAGGGTCTCAAAATCTATCCTATGCTGCCCGACTGAAAGAACTCCAGCTCTATTCAGTCGCCACGCTTGCTCAGAGGTGACCTTTGCCTAACATACAAGGCCATGTCAAACCCAGATTTGATGAATATGCTTCACCTCAAAAAATCTAGATCCATCAGAGCCACAAGGGCGGAGACTTAAACCTCGACACGGCTATTAATAGGACATGCTGGAGGGATAGATTCATCACCCAAAGACTCCCTATGCTGTGGAACAGAATCCCGGTACATGTGAGGCAGAGCACCTCGCTGGCCTTGTTCAAGAGAAATCTTGACCAATGGATGGGAGATCGCAGATATACCCCAGGGATTACCTCAGTGTCACTGCTCGACAGAGGCACAGCAAAATAATGGGTATAGTTCCCCATACTAAAGGGGTGGCGTAAGCCACAAAACGATGGGCTAGGCTTGTAAATGCCCTCGGGCAGATAGCCTAGTATGAACCTATGAACCTATGAACCTATAACAGCAGATGTTTGAATGATCACTGCTGCAGTAGCCACTCTCTACCTCCACCCCCCCCCTTTTTTTGGTGTGTTGTTTAGGCAAGGATGTGAATACTTATTTTTTTCTTCCTACCATTCTCCTTTCAGTGCTCAGTCTCCATCTATCAAATGGCAGGAAAGCTCTGAAAGGCTTGATGCCCAGAGATGTCTTTTAGTCAGCTCAGCTTGAGCTGCCAGACATTTTGGCCATATGGAAGCAGGCCGGCTGCTATATCTTTGGTAGGATGTAATCCATACAGTTAAGGCCACTGCAGCAGTGTTCATTCAAACATGTACTGTTATGGTAAGTTTACTTACACAACTGTACTGTTCTTAGTCAACATGACCAAATCACCTAAAGCCACATTTTACACCACTGGGTGGCTAGATCTGACAATCTGTGATTTGTGTTCTCCTACCATGAGCATATTGCACACCAAAGTAGATGTGTAAAGTGATTGATTTATACAACTCTTCCCCTATAGGGCACCATGTAGAGTCTGTGCTGCGGCCCACACCTCCATTCTTCGGTGAGTTTGAAATTCAATAACTCAGCATGTCTTTGAGAGGTGGGAGGAACCCCACAGAGACACAGGGCAAAACATGCAAACTCCAAACACCCACTGGCCAGAGATCAGAATCCCAAAGGTCAAAGACAACAGATTACAGTGGTTCAGACATTCATGTAGAAAAACAGAAGACAATCTAGTGAAGCAGATTTGGGACAGACAGGAATAAATCAAGAGGAAACAAGGGAGTCTAGCAAAGAGGTGGATGGATTGTGTGAGAGAAGATCTGTAGCAGTCAGGCATGAGTGTTGAAGAAGGCAGGAGAATGGCATTGAATAGAGACAGATGACAACAGTTGAGACTGCACCCAAACCACACACAGAAAATGGGAAAAAAGTGAGTTAATGATGGTCATGATAATGAAGATAATGATTGTCTTTAACCTCTGCATGTTGTTTTTTAGGTCCCCTATAACAGGAAGTCTACTTCTTCCATGACCTAGTAACCACATTTTTACCCCAGATCTTCAGTAGTGGTAGCAAATTATCTTGTCCAGGAAATTCTACAGAACTGTCATAACCTATCAGAACTATGGAAGGTGCTAATATAATCAAGTTTGGCAAAAGTCTTTCTATGATTTCTGTACAGTTTCGATTTCATAGTTTGAAGTTAAATATAATACTAAAAATAACCAAAAAAAATCCTTTTGCTCATTTCTCTCTTACTGGAACTTCATCAGAACGTTAATGACACATGAAAATCCAATTAAAATACAAATTTGAAAACATCACATGACCCAGCAAATGCAATAATAATTAAGCCAATTAAAACCAGTTAAATGAGTTAAATGGAGTTGCTCAAAACCATTGCTGATCAGTCACTAAGGTGTTTTAAGTTTAATATAGAAGAAATAGAAGCAGTCATTCAGACTGGGGAAACACATAGCGTCCAATCTCAGTTGCTACTTTAATATACTCTTAAATAAATGTTAATCCAGTATGTTACCCCAGAGGTGTTTTACAATCTGGTCTAAAACTACAAACTTAAATACATGCTCCTTATTATGTTCAATATGTCTGAACAGAGCATTAATTCTTTTGCAATTCTTGATATCTGCAATATACTCATATATCATGTTTCTTTACTTCCTGCTGTTCATTCCTATGTAAAATGCAGGACATGACTCACAGCATGCCAGGTAAACTACCTGGCTTGAATCACAGGAAAAATGACCAGTGACCTTAAAAGTTTTCCCTTTTACTGTAAAACTATCAACATTTTTGATATATTTACACTGGCTATAATGGCCACATTTAAACATACCAACTATTCTAGATGATTTTTTTTCTGATGACACTGTTCCAATATATTTTTAAAACATTGACCCTTTTTATAAATAATATACTGCTTGTCACCTAATTTTCCATCAAAGAAACATCAGATTTAAAAATGTCCCAATTCTGGAAGACATTCCACTATAACCTTACTATCCACCGTGAAATTAGTTATAAATAATTTTGAGTTATTCTGGAATTTATTTTTTTCTAAGGCATACCATTGATTGACTGTCCACAAAAGAGTTATTCTTTAAAATAGGAGTATAAAAACCATTGTGTCTTTTAACAGCAACTTCACTCAATCTCTTGTAGCATTAATATGGGGTATCCCCTTTTGCAGAATATATCCAAAATAACTTCACATTCAGTGGGGAAATTGCTGTCATCAGAAACCATCTGTGCCAACTGAACAATTTGTCCTTTAGCAACACTTTTTTCTGGTGGTAACGGATGCCAACTATCATAATGCAAGTAACTATTAGAAAACATACTCTTGCAAAAAATATTTGATGTGAAACAAGCATCGTTGATGTTTGTGAGCTCAACATCTAGGTAAGAAATACTGTCAAAATCAAATCTACCAATGAATTTAAAAAAAAATGATTGTTCTGTTAATATAATTAAAAAATTCTTCAAGCTTAGACAAAGAATCATTCCACAAGATAAAAATATCATCTAGATAGTGTGTATACATCAACCAAGAAGTTTTAAAGGCACTATTAAAGACATATCAATGCTCCCAATGTGCCATCACCAGATTGGCGAAAGCAGGGGCGCAAGCTGCCCCCATTGCCACACCTGTAACTTGTTGAAAGTAATGTTTTTTTTTGCAAAAAATATAGTTATTCTTAAGTATAAGATTCATAAGGGCTACTGTAACATTAACTTTTTCCTGTTGCAGATCCTCTATTAGGACCAGTTGTTTCTTGAACCAACAGAGCCCCAGTTCATGTGGAATAACGGAAAATAAACTAACAGTATTTATTGTTACAAATATTGCATTACTATGAAATTCAACATTGCTGATTTGACTTAAAAATGCCAGGAGTCCTTGCTCAGATGGGATAATTTTACCACTGACCCTTTTGACAAAAAAATTTTAAGAATTTTTACAATAAAAAATGTTTTATTTCTGTTGGTATCGACTATTGGCCTGAGGGGTGGGTTGTCTAGATTTTTGTGAATTTCCCGCAATGACTGGCTTCATGTTCAACATAAAGTCAAAAAAATTTTTTCACAGTTGACCCTGCAAAAGCATATGCATAAGTTCACAGTCAATTTTCCTGTAAGCTGTAAAAATCACATTGTGAGAAACCTCCCTATAAGCATCATCGTCCAACAAAATTTCATTCTGTTATTTTAATTGGACACTTCTATAATTACGAGCCCACACCCTTTGTCAGATTTCATAACCCACAAATTCTTATCCCATCAAATATCAACATATTACATCTGAGTGATGCCTCCAGGTGCATCTGCAGTTAACTCCTACTGACGCCTCTAGGCGTGAAATATTTCTTGTTCATATTTGCATCAGTAATTCCAAAACCATGCTATGTACAAGGTTTTAAAATATTTCATCTTAAAGCTTACACAATAGCAAACTCAATTACATTAATATCTGACCACTGTCTAGTGCAGGTAAATGGATATTAACTGTTGTTTTTATCATATTAATGTATATATATATATATATATATATATATATATATATATATATATATATATATATATAATTTTCACATTTTTCTAAATATCTCAACAACCAAGTAACAGACAGAACTCCTTAGCCTGATATGAAAGCTCTCAGCTGGATGAATAAAATGCTGCTGACAATATGTGTGTTTCTTGAAAGGTTGTTGAAATAATGTAAGCTGTTTACAAAATATTATAAATGTAATAGTTACTGGGTTTACTGTGACTTATAAAATTCAGTTTAAGACTTGGAGCCTAAAGAATATTATCACTATAAAAATAGTTTGTGCTGAAGAGTTTGCCATTTGTACTTCTTTCATAACCCATATTCCACAGATATGAATATTTGTTTGAAATGTGAGGACATAATTTGAGTCTGTCAAAAGGTTTAGGCTCTGCCCATTGGAAGTTACAGTGAAAACTTCTGAGCTCCATTGGAGTGAATGAGTTAAACACATCCAATTCTCATTTTGTTAAGTTGTACTGTTTATTCTTGTTGGGCTGACTCAAAGCTTGTCTAATTTCATAGGCACAACTTTTCTCAAACATCTGCACATTACTATTCATAGGGAGATTAAAACAGCTTGCCCGGAAACAACCTATTCTACTAAAAGCATTGGTATTATTCAAAAACCAAAAAATAGATTTAACTCTCGAGTAAATAGTCTCAAATAAATCAAGGTACTTACTAAGTTAATTCTTCTAGCGGGCACAAATGAGAGTCCTTTTGAAAGAACATCAGCATGTACAGTAGAAATACTTTTGTTAGAAAAATTTAATTTATTAAAGTCATTATATTTGTTGGAAATGATTTTAACAGTTTTAACAGTTTCCACTAGAATTTTGCCATTCACTACATGTTCCAGAATTAACTCTTCCATGGGTTCTGCCTTGAAAAACTCATCTTCAGCTTCGCCCCTAATTGGTTGAATCTCTCATTGTTGTTGTTGCTGTACCTGCCCTGAGCCACATACTGATTCCTGTTTTTCACCCTTTCCAACCTCCTTAATTTCAAAGGGGCTGCCTGATTGGACCTTTCACCTCCAGTTGCATTAGATTCATTCCCATTGGACCAGTCCTGATGATTAACCTGCCTACTCTCCAATGGAGGCTTGGGATAGGCATTTCCTTTTATGTAATTTTCCCGGTCTCTTTGAAACTTCAATAGATTCTGATTCAATATGGAACTATGTTTTATTAATAGAAACAAAAATATTCTGAAAAATTCATCTCAAAGTTCTCAAACAAGAGATCATTGGTTATTGAGCAATTTAGTTCATTAATTTCTTTTGATAAACAATCTATTTCCAGGTCGTTATGTTTTACCATGACCCTCATCGGGTCTAGACCTGCATTGTCAAAGACCTGCAGCAGTTCCTTGTGATATTCCGAACCAGGTAAAACCCTGTTCATAAATCACCATAATCACAGCCCCTTAGGGACCCAATCATTTTGTAGATTTTTAAGTAGATAGGTGTTCTCCAAATGCAGTTTTTTTTAAAAGCTAAAAGCTTCTTCTCAAATAAATGTAATTGCTCTCTTAAAATGCAAGTAGGCAGTCCAGTATTCTTAGATTGTTCAACTTGAGGTTGTAACTCAAAATTATTTACTTTCCACAAGGTAAAATCTATCCACTGATCTTCCATGTTGTTCCTGGTAATTGGTGTTGGTTGAGTTAACAGTAGCCCTAAGTCCCACTGAATGAGCCTGCTGGGTGTTCGCTGCCAAGATACCAAAATGCTGGCTGAGCTGTTGCACAAGCAAAGTCAGGTCTCCAAGCATTCTAAGAGGTTCCTAATTATGAAATTCAATGCCATTAGACAAAGCACCCAATGATAGACATACTCCAAACTAAATGAATCTGAACAGGAAATCACAAACAAATAGCCAAAAAAAAAAACTCCTGTGGTGCTAAAAAATGACTTGTAACAAAATTATTTTATGAAATGTTTATTAAAACTCAGTTATGATTACTGTTGCTGTCCTCCATTCCGTTGGAACATAGACAGTTCTCAGGCTGTAGTTAAAGAGGGATCCAAGTGGGTCTGTTAGGTCATGTTTTAAAGGCAACCTGGGATGTTTGGTCCCATTGATGCCATGTTTTTGACCTTAGAGAGTGCTGAGGTGACCTGTTCTCTTGAGATAATAGGCCGAGGAACAGTGGCAGCTATACTTTGGGGGATGACTGAAGGGGATGGGGGGGGCGTGAAATTTTCTCCAAATCTGTCAGCTAGCAGGTTGGCTATTACCTTTGGTTAAGTATGAGTGGAGCCATCCACTACCAGTTCATCCCATAGCTGGATATTCCCTTTTTCGATTTTGAAGGTAGTTAAAGAATGGCTGTAATTATCCTTAGGGAGGACTTGGAGGACTAGACAAGGTCTCTAATTTGTTTGTTTAAGCTAGAGAGGGATTTCTTCCACTGCTGAGCCAGGTCACTCTTGTTCTTGGCCATTAGTTTCTTTCTGCTTTTGTATAACCTGTTTATACTAGGGGTCCACCAAGGTGGTTTGTTTTTTCAGCAAGACCTGGATTAATTCTTTCAGGTGCAGACAACTCTATTCAGCTACCTAAGTGCTTATAAAGGGCATTGGTATAAACCTCTGCATAAGAGTCCATGTTATCTGAATTTGAGGGGGGTTGAAACTTCTTATACCATCACTTAGTATGAGGTAATTTGGCTTAGAAAAACAAGCATTTTTGAGCTTGATGGGGTAACTTGTCTTATAAGTGCATTGAAGGGGACTGATTTATCAACCAATCTTTCCAGGGAGGTCATTACATGGAGGAGGGGACATTTGAGCCTCTTGTCAGTGTGCTGACTAGCTGTTCCAGAGCATTTGAATTGACAAAGTCCAAGAACCTCTGAGCCAGGATGTTTGTGGTCGTGTATGTTTCCCAGTCAATGGTAGGATAATTAAAATCACCCATGAGTAAGGTGGCAAGTGACTCCAGTAAGTCCAGGTATGTACAAAAAATAAAAAAGTAATGGTCAGGCCAAACATAATCCAAGGCACGCCACAAAACGTAATTCAATAAATATGTAATTTAATGCATTAGCGCTTTCGTTTGAAATGTCAATCTTCTTAAGACTCAAGTAAAATCAGCTACCTCCCCTTTATATACACACTCAAAGGAAATTATGTAAATTTAAAACCAATACAAGGATCATCCAAATATTGCAAATATATAGTAATGGATGAAAAATAAGGGCTGGTAAATAAATAATGGTATTCCCAAAATGCCATAACTATATTAGCATACAAGGGTATTGATGAAGTTTGTGATACTCCATAAGTTTCTGGTGAAATCCACCCAGATAATGCTCAATAGAGCTAGCCATCTGAGGGTTAAAAAGAGTAGACTCGCGATGAAGCCATGCATCCAGTTGAAATGGCTTATTCAGCTCTTGATTTGCATCACATCCAGCGAATGTTGTAAACTGTTGTGGTCGCCCTGGTGAAATAGGGATATCAGAATCCTGAATATTGCTGGCTTGAAACACTGCTGGTATGCTTCCTAATGAACCAGACGAGTTATTGGGCAGCCTAGTCGGTGTCAATTATTGTACCAATAAGGTCAAATTATGAACTGAGTCCTGCAGCTGAGCAAATTCCTGCTGCAAAATAGATCCATTAGGATTAATAGTGCTGCCCATAGCCATAAAATACAACTCCAAACAAACAAAGTGAACTATGTACAAAAAATAAAAAAGTAACGGTTGAACCAAACACAAACCAAGGCTTGACACAAAATGTAATTTAATAAATACATAATTTAATGAGTTAGCACTTTCATTTGAAATGGCAAACTTCTTCAGACTAAAGTAAAATCAGATACTTAACCTCCCCTTTATATACACACTCAAAAGAAATTATATAAATTTAAAACCAATTCAAGGATCATCATTTATGTAAATAAAAAACTATGTTTAACTCATCAGAATAAAGCACAATAAATGATACATGTGCATCAAATCCTACCTATCAAAAACCTTCATTTTTGAAAAGCTCATGGTAGAAATAAAATCATTCAGATCCGGGTGGGTGGCATCTAAATAAATCTGCCACCACACCTTCCTTTGTTCCACTTCCTAGCAATATCATACACATGTTCATATAGCCTTTGTGACAATTTGCGCTCCATTTTACCGACATAAAATGCATCACATTGGGTGCAATTAGCAATGTAAACAATTCCTTGAGTATAACAACTATAATGAGATGGCCCAACCGTTGCTTTTTTATTTTTTATTTTTTGCACATAGTTCACTTCGTTTGTTTGAAGTCCAGGTATGTAGTATGCTTTTCTGTTACATGGTGGGGGACTCACAGCTAGCTATGATGTGGTAGGGGGCTTTGCCTATAGTTTATTTGATGTGGAGTAGCTGAAGAGAGTCATGCTGTTTAACCAGTCTTGAGGTGCAGTTATCCTTAGTGAAGATGGATACACTTTCAACCTTGCTTCTTTCACACTCAGTTTGTGGTCAGAATGTACGGAAGACATTGTAGCCCTGCATGGCTGTAGTGCTTTCCATGCCTTTGAACCATGTCTCAGTGACTGCACAGATGTCAGCATCTTTCAAAGACAGGAGTGCTTCCAGGGAGTGCAGTTTCTTGTTTAGACTCCTAGCATTACGCAGTTTGAGTTTATCTAGGGAGGATTTTGTTATTTTGTGAGGTTTTTGGGAGGTTGGTTATTTTGACACTACCTAGAAAAAGGCAGAATAGGGTTGGCTAATGACTTTGCCAGTATCTGAAATCATAGAGGAGACAGGTGCAAAGCAGCGGGATCTGTCAATCATATCTTCCCAGGCTGACAGACATTGGATCCTCTTGGACTGACACCAGAAGCTAAGGTAATTGTTAAAGTCAATCATATTTGCATTGTTGCATCAACCATGGTGAAGGTAGAACGCTGCTTAAGGCTAGGCTTATATCTGCCTATGAAACATAATCTGAGAGCTCAGTCATGCCCCTCTTCATATAATACAATGAGCTATGTCTCAAGTCATTCACCCCCACATGGACTATGATGGAGTCACTTACAGATATCTGCAGTTTTTAGTGTTAATTAAACAAGTGTTGTTTGTTTTTTGATGTCCTTACTGTAACTGAAATATTTTGTTTGTACAGTCGACCAACTGAATTATTTGGTTGTATTGCTTCCCTGTACTAAATATATGGTTTTCCCACCACTGTAACTGTTTATGCCATTTTTAGTGGCATGCATACAAGTTTTGATCATTTATTTAGTTTTCTTTATTGATGATTATAGTTTTATGTTATACAGTCTCCCAAATGATTTCTTTAATATCTGTATTGTTTTCCTGTGCTTAATCTGTTATTTCTGTCCAGGTCTTCTGTTTATAACTTAGTTACTCATACAGAAAAGTTTTAGCCAGGTGTGTGAGCAGTCTGAGAGAGAGTGGCGATTATTTTATGGGAAATGATAACTAGATAATGGGAGGGGGAAAAAGCTGTTTTTTGTTATTTTGTTTAAATTCTTAGCTCAGCTGTACTGCCCTAAACTCTGCTTTGACAATGCCACCCAAATTTGCTCTTGATAGACACAGCATTTTGACTGAAGTTTTGTTCCTAGCAAGCCTACTCAGAGCTGTACCCCAGACCAGGCTGTGCTAAAGGCAATGTCTCTTTATTTAGCACTATGTTAAGTTACTGTAAGTTGCTTCTACATTAGTGGATCACTTCAGTTAGCCCATTCCCTCCACTGGAGCTCTGGAAGTTTGCACACTAACTTCAAATGGGTGGAGACTGAGCTTTTTGATAAAATCAAATTATGCCCTAACATTTCAAACAACTGCTCTTATCTCTGGAATCATAGGTGTTACCAAAAAGGTGTTTTTGCAGTGGTAGCATTCTTTAGGTTGTAGATCCTAAACTAGATTTTTTAATTTGCAGTAAACATAGTAACCGTTAAGTTTATAATATTTCGTAAACAACTTAGAATATCTCAGCAATCACTCAAGTTTAAACCATACTGTCAGCAGCATTTCTTTCATCCAGCTGAGATTTTTCATATGAGGCTACATGGTTCTGGTTGTCCTACTAGGTCATCAAGATATTTAGAAAAATATTATGTTTATTACAATTTTAAATACTGCATAACCAAGAGTTAATATCATTGTACGCACACTAGACAGAAGTCAAATGTCAATGCAGTTGTGTTTACCATTGTGTAAGCTTTAAGATGACATATTGTTATACTTTGTATGTAGCATGACTTTGGAATTCTTAATGCAAATAGGAACAAGCAATATTTGATGCATAGAGGTAACAGTATGATGCACCTGCAGTAACACCTGGAGGCATCACCAGGCTGTTATACTACAATGATACAAATAAGTCTTTTAATACCATTCATATAAATCTTATTCCCCAGAATTTCTACACTCTAATACCCTGCAGGTATGTCTTTTCCCCCAAATTGTACTGCCTAATACAGTTCAGATTGTATTCTCCCAAATATCTACAGTTTATACCAGTCACATAAGTCTCACGTCTCCAATTTTCTTCACTGTTGCACTAAATGGAAAGTTAGTCCGATTGCCTTTCCTCAGTTGTCAGCCACATAACGCATGGCATACTCAGGCAGTGTAGCAACTTCCTGATGTTCAAAGACAACAAACTGCTACTTACCCCATAACAAACTATCTGTGAGTGATGCGAATATATAACTAAGATGCAGGCATCATGCTCAAAAAAATAAAAAAACACAATCTCCATGCATCCCCTGCAGTACTCCTCAGAAAAACATGGAAAGTGATCATATGCCAAATCTACCAGCAAATCTGCCACACTTTCTTTCTCTGTCACATCAGACAATGGTACCACTATCTCCACAGATCAACACACTAAACCTTTAAGGGTTATCATAGACAATAATCTTGAATTTGACCTACAGATTAACAAAACCGTACAGACCATCAATAAGAAGCTTGGGTCACTGTATAGAAACAAAACATCTTTAACCTCACTGGCTAGGACTGCAATTGCCTGGTCACACCTACTCTCTACTATATGCCTCGCCGGTACTCTCAAACCTCAACAAATCAGAATTAGGTAAGCTCTCCCATAGCTACAACCATATTGCCAGATTTGCCACTGGCTCCACTTACAGAACCCACCACTGCCAGAACCTGAAACAACTAGAGTGGCTAGAACTGCCCAGTCTAATTCAAATCAATCAACTCCAAATAGCACACAAAATTTTGCACCACCCTGAGGATACCCCCTCACTCATAAATATCAGTAAGCCCTATAGCAACTTGAGAACACTGCGATCAGCCAACAAACTACTCGTCCAAACCCACAAAGCTAACAATGCTGCTGGTGAATCCCTATTTGCCAACTTCATTGGCAAAACCTGAAATTTGTTGTCAAACTATATAACCCTACAATCCTCCATAGGTTTATTCAAAAATAACCTCAAACAGTATCTGAAAATGAACTGGCTCTGTCCGTGTACCAATCCTGATTAAGTTAAATACTGAAAGGAGAATCTCTAAATATCAAACAGGTAACTATTTTACCAAGCTCTGTATGCCATCTAATGTCTCCTGCCTTTAATTGTATCCGACCATGTGAATTGTGTGTCCCTATTAGGGAACACCACAAATCATTATACATGCTCGCTTTGTTTTTTATTCTTTGTTGTAAATGTTGTTTTTATGTTTTTTTATATTTTATATTTTTTAAATGTTATCTTTGTAATTTTTATATTTTATATTTTTTAAATGTTATCATTGTAATTTGTCTAATTGGAGCTTTTCTCCCCGGGCCTCCGCTGAAAATGGACATATTTCCAATCGGACTATCCCGGTAAACAAATGTAAAATAAATAAATAATAAAATATGATGAGGCTGCAAAAGTATTGCCTAAGCAGATTTCAATGGAAATTAAATACCACAACACATACTTCTGTATCCACTACTGAGAGCCACCAGGAACAAAATCACCCTAAACCAAGTACATTTAAACCCTCCACTAACAGTAATGTACTAGTAAGTGGTGACTCCATAGAAAATGCATGGACTCTACTCTCACAGAGCTGGATACAAAACAGGGTGACTGTGAGTTTTCTTTCTGGTACCAAGATTTCTGATGTCTCAAGGGTCCTCAGAATTCTTAAAATGAACAAATACAACTGTAGCATGATGGTGGCCCATGCGAGTATAAATGGCCTGGTATACAAAACCCTAAGACAAATGCAGAAAGTTTCTTGGAGGCCATTGTTTGCTTGGGCTAAAGGGAAGTCTCTGTGTTCATCAGTGGCAGTGATAAACATTGAGCAGCCTGCCTGCCCCTGTGGGAGTGGTTACTGCCTTGAAACTGTAGTTTTATTGGCCATTTTGGGTCAATTCCTAACTCCTTGATCTCCATCTCTTAAAACCCAATTGCCTCATGGTTTTGGCATCTTTTCAGACTTGTTGGCTGTTGGTGAAGCACCCACCAAGAGGAGAAAATGCTGAGAGAAGAAAGGAGCCACTTTTGAGATTTTAAGTATTTTGCTTCAGATTATTTGTTAAGTTTTTCTGCATTGCCACCTACTTTTGAGCATTTTCTGGCTTGTCAAACTTGATTTCTGTGTTGGTAACTGTACTTAGAACACAACCTAGAGCTGATTACTGAATTTCCTGCCTGCACTTATTTTTAAAATCGAGCACTGCACCACAACGATATAACTCCCAAGTGCTGGATGTAGGAAGAAAGCAGCTCGCCCGAGTGGAAAAAATAATTTATTGACTTAAAAATAATTTAATACATACAGTACTACTAATATAATAATGTATACTACACTTACAGTGTTGAAACTATAAATGAGTTGTATAATACTGTCGCAAGCTGTTCATAAAATAGTCCAATCCTATCTCTTTGGGTATACTACTATACAAATCTACTACGTCAATAGTAATGAATGAATAATCTTGATTCCATAATTCTGTAGTTAAGCAACTTAAAAAGCTCCATGAATCTTTCATCATATGGGGTGTCAACTTGTAAATGTGCTTGGTCCATACATCTATAAGTACACCTATGTTATAAGTCTTGGATTTGGACCCTGAAACTATAGGTCGATATGGGGGATTTTCCATTTTTGGAAGATTTATGACATTATTAATCAACGTTTTTAATAATAATACAGAATTAGTTTTAACATATATATTTAATAATATTTATAGTAATAAGTTATTACATTTTATTTATGATGTTTAAATTTTTAATATATTTACATCTATTTTATTCAAGTACACATGAATTTATCAGGATGTATTGATAAAATTTTGGTTTCTTTAACTTGTCATCACTTGTATATTATGGTATGTTTAAGTGATTTTCTGTTCTACATTCCTACATTCCTATTTACTTCATATGTTTGTATAGGCTAATAATAATAATAATCTAATTTTAATTTTTTAATTGAAATTCTTTGATTGAATTGCGACAGTATTATATAACTCATTTATAGTTTCAACACTGTAAGTGTAGTATACATTATTATATTAGTAGTACTGTATGTATTAAATTATAAGTATTTATTGCATTATTTAGTGTTTACTAGTTTAAATGATGTTAGGCTATTTGAATGAACATTAGTGTTGCAACAGTATTCCAATGAATTAATTGTATTGCCGTTTTAAGAGTTTTGGCGCAATTTTTAAATTCAAGAAACTGACAGAGTATATATATGTGAATTTAATGGAGGTTGGTGTTCTGAGGAAGACTGATTTATTTTCAGTTGAAAGCGCTTAACGTTAGTATATGCCATTGTGCACCTTGTTTTTTAAGTCAATAAATTATTTTTTCCACTCAGGCGAGCTGCTTTCTTCCTACATCCAGCACTTGGGAGTTATTTTTAAAATCGTTTTTTTTTCCTTAAAACTTGCATTTTATCTGTCTCTGGCCTAGCACTCAAGTGTGGGGTCATTTACTGCACTGTTCTAACTTGTTGATACTTGTGAATCTCTGCTTTCCTTAAAAAAAAAAACAAAAAAAAAAAATATTTGCTTTTTTCCCCACTTTTCTGAGATTTAAAAAAGTTCACTTACAGATTTGCTGTTCTGAACTCTTTGTAAGTTTCTTGGAGGCCATTGTTTGCTTGGGCTAAAGGGAAGTCTCTGTGTTCATCAGTGGCAGTGATAAACATTGAGCAGCCTGCCTGCCCCTGTGGGAATGGTTACTGCCTTGAAACTGTAGTTTTATTTGCCATTTTGGGTCAATTCCTAACTCCTTGATCTCCCTCTCTTAAAACCCTCTTTTGCACGGTTTTGCGCGTTATTGCGCATAACACAACATTGGGCAGCGCTGCCTAATTGGGTTTAAACTATTCCTGGCTCCACGAAGTCTGCTCTTCACTTTTTCCCTTAGAACTGCTCTATCTCTCACAGTAAACACCATATTCTCATTCTAAGGCCCCTCACTGGTCCAAATAAGTAATTTTATAAGTTAGCACTAATAAACCATAAGCACTACTTACTCTTATACTCTCTACGATTACCTTGTCCCCTATTGGTCCGTTTTAATTCAGTTCCCTATATTACTCTAGCATGTCCAACGGTCAGTCAATGGTTTCCTCTCCAGTCCAGCTGGTGAATCTGGGAATTTTGAGGCAATGTTACAACTGTCTCATGTACACGGACAACCCTCTCCTCCTCCAAACAGGTTTGAATATATGTGAGAGATGCAACCATATTGCCAAACTGGAGGCTGAGCTCTCTCATCTCAAAACTGGTGTAACCAGTCAGGAGGAGAAGGTAACCTCACACAACACAATTCCAGTATCACATAGTCCCACCACAACAGCGAACCAAACACAGAAAAACACAAAAACATACTCGGAGGCTCTAAATAAAAATCTACCTAAGCAACAGAGACCTCCAAAGCAGACATCCAAGCAAACGCTACCCCAAAACAAAACACGTACAACACATAGCACACAAAGTCAGTGTGCCAAGCAGTCACAGCCCTTAAAGCTGAATAACACACCTGATACTCTTGTAATAGGTGACTCTATTGTCAGACACACTGATGTCCTGCTCACCAGGCTGAATAAAGAGAAGGTCACAGTGAGCTGCCTGTCAGGCGCTAGGATCCGCCACATAACGCAAGCACTCAGGTCACTCCAAAGCAAATACAAATATGACTCAGTCATACATGCTGGCGTGAATGACCTGAGACGTACCTCCCTCAACTACATGAAAAGAGACATAGAGGAGCTCTCTGATCATGTAGCCCAGTGCGGTATGACCCTGACCTTGAGCAGCATCTTACCCTCACCTAGAATGATGCCACAGTATAAAGACAAAATGATCGATTTTAACAATTGGCTAAAATTTTGGTGTCATTCAAAGGGGATCCAGTGTCTGTCAGCCTGGGATGACATGCTCGACAAGCCACGTTGCTTCACTAGGGACGGCTTGCACCTGTCACCCCTGGGCTTTCGGATATTGGCAAAGGCTCTTGCCACCCCCATAATGCCTTTTTTATGCAAGGATCAAAAGTCAAACCCACCTCCATAGACAGCACAAGGAACAAGAAACTAAGGGTAATGCTGCTAAACGCCAGAAGTCTTAGCCTCAAGATGCATGCACCCGAAGCTCTCCTCAGTATGGAGAACATTGATATCTGTGCAGTGACAGAAACCTGGTTCAAGGCTCCAGAGAGCACCCCAGCACTACCAGGTTATACCTCATATCCATGCTTTTTGACCCCAAAACCCGAACCGAACCACAAAACAAGGGGGAGTTTCCATATTTATCAAGGATATCCACACCTCCAGGTTAGTGGCATTGCACAAAGTATCGGAGACCATCCATGTGCAACTGACAGTGGGCAAGACTGCTTTTCAGTTTATAGTATCCTACAGACCACCCTCTCAAAGTCAGGAATCCCACTCGGCTTTCCTGAAAACATTGGAGAACATGAAGATCTCTCCGAACACCATTATACTGGGTGACTTCAACTACCCAAACATAGACTGGGAGCATTACTCAAGCCCCAGCACCTTAGCCCAAAGGTTTCTGGAATTTATAAACTCAAATGCTATGGAACAACTAGTCACCACTCCCACAAGAGGGGAAAACATACTAGACCTGATCATTACCAACATGGGGACTCTATGCTCCATACCAGAAGTATATGCCTCATTGGTAAGATCAGACCATAAATTAATTTCACTGGATATCCACATCCCGACCCCACCCCCAGCCCAGAAAACCACAGTGAAAAACTTCTCAAAAGTGAACTTCACACTTCTCAAAACTGAAGTGGAATCCTTCAAGGCCCCAGAGCCAGTGGAAACTATGGCCCAAACTGCAGAATCCTATATAAATGCATTCTATGGACATCTCCAGAAATGCATGGATCATGCTCTCCCAAACAAAATCAAGACCCACTCATCCAAAGGCAGGTGTCCAGTCTGGTGGACCCCAGCCATAAATAAACTGTACAACAGAAGGAGGAAGCTACTACATGATAGAGCAAAATCCCTAAAAGGGAAGGCATCTCTGATCAGTACTAGCAAAAAATTACGATCCCTCATAAAATCCTCCAAGGCCAGCTTCGAGAGAAAAATTGCACAGGACACTAAAGACAATCATAAGGCTTTTTTCAGTTATGTTAGGAACCTAGGATGCAACTCTCAGACTTGTTCTGAGTTGATTCTAAACGACAAAAAATACACTGAACCCACAGACATCGCCAATATCCTGGCAGACAGGTTCAGTGCAAACTTCTCCACCCCCCCCCCAAAAGAGCAAGTATCTATCCCGGCAGAGTGTAGCCTCCCAAACATCTCTGATGCTCAGGTGAAGGCCGCCCTCTCCAAAGCAAAAAACACTGCTTCCATAGGACCAGATGGCGTCCCGAGTTGCGTCCTACATGAACTCCAAGAAGAACTAATCCCTCAAGTAAAACTGCTGTACAATCTCAGCCTCACTACAGGATATGTGCCCAAAGAATGGCATACAGCAACAATGGTCCCACTCCACAAAGGTGGCGCCTCTGCGGACCCTGGAAACTATTGCCCCATAAGCCTGACTAGCCTAGTCTGCAAGGCTATGGAGAGGATCATCATGGAACTCATAAACAAAGACATTGGGGACCTACAGACACTAGACCTACCCAATTTGGCTTCATCAAGGGCAGATCCTGCCTTTTGAACCTGGTCGACTTCTTCGAAACAGTCACCAAGGCCATAGATGAGGGGAAGGTAGTCCACACAGCCTATCTGGACCTCGCAAAGGCATTTGACACAATACCCCACTCGGGCATCATAGATAAGCTATCCAGCCTAATATAAACCCCTATGTCACAAGATGGGTTGCAAACTGGCTCAAAGACAGAACCCACAGAGTCAGAGTTGCTGGGGCCATGTCAGACTCGAAACCGGTCACAAGTGGCATCCCACAGGGTTCTGTCCTGGGACCTCTCTTGTTTGGTATTTACTTTTCTGAGGTACAGGCCAATGTGGGAGGACTATGGCTCACCAAGTTCGGAGATGACTGCAAACTGGGCACCATAATCGTCTCTCCAGCTGACAAAAACATCCTTCAAAAAGGTCTCACAGAGATGGATAACTGGTGCCAGAGCCATGGTCTAAAGCTAAATGCCAAAAAGTGTATAGTCATACCCTTTGGCAAAAACAATGTGCCCACAAATTTCCACATAGGTGGTAACCCATTAAGTACAGAGAAAGTAATTAGGGATCTGGGGACCCAAGTTGATAGCAATCTGTCCTTTGACAACCACATTGCCAAAGTGGTTAGAAAGACCTTCTACATAGCCCACCTCATCATGAAAGGACTCACATCTAGATCAAGAGAGGTAATCATGCCCCTTTATTCATCCCTCATCAGGCCCATCATAGAATACAATGCCCCCTTTGGGATGTACCTTACCTGACACCTGCAGCAATTAGAAAGACCCCAAAAGTACCTCACCAGGAGGATCAAGGGACTCAAACAGATGCCATATGCTGCTTGGTTAAAAAAACTCCAGCTCTACTCAGTTGCATACCGCCTACTTCGAGGCTATCTATGCCTGACATATAAAGCTATGTCCAACCCAGAATTAATGGACATGCTCCACCTCAGTAAATCTAAATCCCTTAGAGCCACGTGCTTGAGGGACTTGAACCTCAGCACAGAAATAAATAGAACATGCTGGAGGGACAGATTCATAACCCAGAGGCTCCCTTCGCTCTGGAATAGAATTCCAATTCATGTTAGGCAGAGCATCTCACTGACTCTCTTCAAGAAGAATCTTGATGAGTGGAAGGGGGATCATAGATTTGTCCCAGGGATTACTTCCGTGTCACTATTAAACAGAGGCACAGTAAACTAAACTTTAAAAAGGGCACAGTATACTCAAATCAAGGGGTGGCGTAAGCCAAACACAATTCGGCTAGGCTTATAAATGCCCCAGGGCAGATAGCCTAGTATGAACCTATGAACCAATTTCTGAGATCTCCATGCATGTTGCAAATGCAGGAAAGACTAGTATTGAGAGGAATCTTTCCTTTGCCAAGAATCATGCCAAGGTACAAGGAAAAGTTGATTGATTTCAAGGAGGCTTACTAGTTGGTGCTATTTTGGCATGGATCCAGTATTTGTCAGGATGGGATGGACTGCTGCACAGTCCACTTTGCTTAGCCAAGGAGGCCTTATACCTCTCATTCCAAGGATTCAGCATATTGGCTGAAGCCTTTTCTGCTGTCTTGGTGCCTTTTTCAGGCATAGTCCAGCTAATGGATGTTTATTTTTGTAAAACATAACAGACAAAACACATAAGTATATGAGTACAAGAGTGCTCAATTGTAGGAATTTAAATAACAAACTGCCTGATCTTGATGCTATCCTGTATTTGGAGTACCTTCAAGTATGCATTACTGCAGAAACTTGGTTAAGAGTGTAGAAAAAACTCTCTCTGCCAAGAATTTGCTCCTACCATGCCTTTAGAGCTGATGGAAACTGTGGTGGAATATCCATATTTGTTAAAAATCACATTACATTCAGACAGATTCCTTGATACCCAACAAACCATACTTATTGAGATTCAGCTCAGTCAAAACATATCATTGAACTTCATGATGGAATTTTTGTGTACATAACATTCACTCAATAGCCTGACTGAATGCCATGATGGCGTTTTTGTGTATATAAAGTTCACTCAGTATCCTGAATAAAGTTCATGATGGAGTTTTTCTGTATATAAAGTTCACTTGGAATATTGAATGATCTTCATGATGAAGTTTTTGTGTATATGTTCACTCAGTATATTGAATGAACTTCATGTATGCAAAACTTAATAATTCCAGGAGACTTTAACTATCCATCAATAAACTTGGAGACCTATATCTCAGATAAAGGCTACATCCAAAAATTCCTGGATTTCATAAACAAGAATTCCCTTGATCAAACAGTCAACTAATCCACTAGAGGTTAAAATATTCTTGACCTGATCCTTGGTGTAAGAGCTATACATACTGTCTCACAGGTATACCCTTCCTCAGTTAAGTCTCACAGGTATATCCTTCCTCAATTAAGTCTGACCATAAATTGATAACCTTCCTCTTTCAAAATCCCTAAACCAATAGAGGTAAATATAACAATATTCAAAGAGTTCAAATGTACAAACGTCCTACAATTCCATGATAAAGTCTGTAAGTTCACGTATCTCTGTACCCTCCCCAAATGTAGAAACAGCTAGTAGGTATACAAATCAATTCTATGTTCACCCAGAAAACTCTATAAACCTGCCAGTCCCTGTGAAAACTAAACAAAAGGGATAAGAAAAGAGTAAGTCAGCCTGGTGGTCCACATGCATAAACAAGCAATGCAATAAGAGAAAAAAAGGTTATTAGTATATTTATCAACATTTAAGACTCACAAATCAAGATCAACATCAAAAGGTTATCCAAGGTACTTAAAATACAAGCAGGAAAGCAAAGGCTTCTCATGAACTTAGGGTAGCATCGGAAGCCAAGGATAACTGAAAATCTTTCTTTACCTTTATCAGGGAGTTAAAAAATAACATCCTACATAGAACTCATTCAGAATGGCAATACATACTCTGAACTCGTGGATGTTACAAATGTACTAGCAAACACATTCACTGTTAACTTCACTCAAGAGATATCTATGCAAACGGCAAAATACCAAAGGACCTAAACCTTTCCATAATCACGAAGGAGCATTTGTTGAAAGTACATTCCAAAACATAAAAAATACAGCCTCGGTGGAACCTAATATAATGCACGCCTACCTGCTGACCAGCACTAAACATGTACTGATGGACCTGTTCTTGCAGCCATTCAACTTAAGCTTATCTGCTGGCTTTGTTCATTGCATTTGGCACACAGCATCTGTGATGCCTCTTCACAAATGCACTTCCACCTCAGACCCTGGAGAATACACCTGCATTAGCCAGGTCAGCATCAACTGCAGATGCATGGAAAGGGTCATAACTGACCTGATAGTATATCATTTTTAAAAGGCTTGACACTAAGTAGTTTATCTTTATTAATGGCAGATTCTCTCTAATGAATCTGGCAACATTTTTGAGAGGGTAACGCAAACTGTGAACAGTGGTCGTACAGCATACCTTGAACCTGCCACAGCTTTTGATGGGTACCTGTCAAATCTTCAAATGCTCAAAATTTCGAACGTTACATGGTCGAGACCAAACGTTTGAAATTTTGAGTGCTCGAAGATAGACTTTCAATGGCAATGTAAGGTGCAGATGGGGAGAATTTCCCTTTTCTGCACTGAAGTGCGATCTCAGAATTGGTATATTTAAGTAGGGGGGTGTGGGGGGTGCAGGGGGTCTTGCCCCCCCCCCCGCCTACACTGTTATAGTGTTTTTTTCTGTGTTGTCTTTTTTTTTTTTTTTTTATGTTCGACCATTCAAATGTTGAACATTTGGTCTCGACCATGTAATGTTCGACATTTCGGATGTTCGAACATTTAACATCGACCCACTTTTGATACTATACCACATGATAAAATCATCAACAAACAAAACGCACTTCAAATTGAGCCCTATGTAGTTAGATGGATGGCTAAATGACTGAGGGACATAACCCACACTGTGAGAATGGCAGGTATGTCCTCAAAGAGAAAGAAAGTAACCAGTGGGGTATTGCGGGGTACATGCTAGGATATTTGCAATTTAGCATATACTTCTATGATCTCCAAATCAAAAATCAGGAACTCTGGCAAAACAGGTTTTCCAATTACTGCAAAAAGGGTGTTGTACTTCACTCCCCTTCTAATATGCAAGAGCTACAAAATTAACTTGCTCATGTTAATAGCTGGTATGCTGAAAATGGGATAAACTAAATGCTGTAAAATGCAATCTTTTTGCATTTGGCAAACAAACTCTCCCCTCAGCTTATGATGTAGAAAACAGCTCATTCCAATGTGAAGATTTTTATGAGAGACCTTATAACATAGGTGGATAACTCCTTCTCCTGTTGCCATGTTTCAACAATGGTCAGAAAATCCTTCTATCTGGTTTAGCTGATTGCAAAAGGTATTTCTTCTAGGTCCAAAGATCTTGAAGCCATCCTGCATTTGGGGCTTATGTACTCTGCAGTGATCACTCCCATGACAGAATACAGAGCCCCTTTTGAGATGTACCTTATGAAACATAGCAACTGGAGAGACCCCAGAAGTTCCTTTATTCAGTGTCCTACAGATGTCTTTGGTGGGGGGGGGGGGGGTTCTGTGAATTGTCTTCCAGGCCTTTAGGGATCTGGCAGTCCAAGATCTCTTATTTCTGCACAATCAAACAGTCCACCAAACAGTAGAACAAGAGATCTGAACCTGTTTCAGCAAATAAACAAATAATGGGGGAAAGACAGATTTGTCATGCAATGGCTACCCCCTCTGTGGAACAAACTTCCTGTCCAGATGAAGCAATCTAAAACACTACCTACCTTTAAGAAGGAGTTTGACAAGTAGATGGGTATTCATATATTTACCCCTGATGTAACTGGCCTATTGCTCTTTCGAAATGAAGTAGGTCTAAGGGGGGGGGGGTACTATTGAAGTGGCAGGAAGAGAAGGTAGACAACCCAAAGAAGCCAGTGGGGGAAGGGAAGGCTCCAAGTGGGAGAGTGGTTGCAGCTCATCTCAGACTCCATGGGTTATGCGTGTTCCCATATCTGGATGACTGGCTTAAAATTGCTCCAGGAATCTATTACTCCAAGCCAGGGCTTCCATACTCCAACCTTACTCCCATCTGGGAATCACAATCTATAAGGAAAAATGAGAACAATAACTACAAGATGTGCAAAAGCTTCATTACAAATGGGCATGGACTGGAGAGGAAAGAAGATAGCAGAAGGGAACAAATATCTATTTAGGACAATCACTGGCAACATTTAGAGTCTGAGCTGTTATGGACAGATAAGTATTTTAAAATTTTGGTGAGATTTAATTTGCACTTTGGCATAAATGAGATGAAGTGGGCTGCAAAAGGGAAAAGAAAACCAGACTTACAACTATTGGGCAGTGCTGATAAAATAGCTTTACCCTGCTTGGAGCTTTATGGTGCTCAGGTTTTAGTTAAAAAAAAAAAAAAAAATGGAATCAAAAATGTTGTCCTTTAAACTGTAGCAAACTGCTTGCTACAAAAATAACAAGTAGTTACTATAGTTAAAAAGACATGCGTCTGGAGCGTTTCTCCCCGGGCCTCCACTTAAAATTGGCTTAGTTCCAAGTCAGACTTTCTCCTGGTTAACAAATGATAAATAAAATACTACAGTGCTCAGATTTCAGTTAAAAAAATATTTAAACTGGAGCAAACTGCTTTCTATGATATAGCAACCAGGTGCTACAGTTTAGACCACACAAAGTGCTACTGCAGTCAGGTTTGACTGCAAAAGCATATTGCATGAATGAGTGATCAGAAATCAGAATGATGGATAGGATGGCCAATCTGCACCCCCTAACACTTAGCTTCCAGGGAAGTTGTCCCCTTCATCCCACCATAGATACAATACTGGTTATGCGGTACCGAAATGAACAAGGGGAGATACATTCTTACCCATTGTGACAAGAAATCATGAGGATTTGGCAGTATGAGATGTCTTCCCATTGCTTTCCCAGGGCAATACACATCCCACGGAAATCCACTGTTTTAGGGGACAAGCTGAGTAAGCCCATACTTGTCTTTCACAAACTGTGCCTCAATCATGTGGTGGCAGATTGCATTTTCCGCTACACTGGGGCCAGCCTTTCTGCAATCTATTTGCTACCCCATCCAACCCCAAGTGTAGCAGCTAGTTTTGCCTTGATGCCTCAGGAGGGGGGTCCCAGAGGGACACTCTAGTCTACAGTTGGCCCCAGGTCTTCTTTATGCATATCCTCTTACTCCTCTCATACCAAAGTTTCTGCAGGAAGCAATGTGGTGCAAGACAAAAGTAATCTTCATTGTTCCCTGTTGGCCTTGGCAGGTATCGGTTCCTTATCTCTGGCCTCACCTGACATGCCCGCTTTGGATGCAGGAATCCAACATGGACCTAATCTCTCCCTCCCTGCTATTTTAGATTTTTTAGCTAGTCTCTTTCATGATGAGCCTAGCTACATCAATGTTAAAGTTGAAATGGCTGCCATCTCGAATTTCCACATGGAAGAGAAACAGACTCCCATTGCTTCTATGACCTTGCCCAAAGCTTTTGTAAGGAGCACTTTTTTACTTCACACCCCTAACAGATCCTTTTCCACCTTGGGACATTAGCATTCTTCTTCAGACTTTGACAAAACCCTAGTTCCCACCAGCTTTGGCTGTAGAGTTAAAATATATTTCTTGAAAGACACCTCAACTCTAAGAATTTCAGATTTCCGAGTTCTTTCAAGCGTACCACCTTGCTTGATTTTTCATAAAGACATGGTATCACTTCAAACAAACTCTACCTTTTTTTCCCAAAGTGGCTTTGAAGTTTACCTTGAATCAGAGTATTAATTTTCCTGTTTTCTTTCCAAATTTTACAATAAAGGGAAGTGCATTTTACATTTAATGGATGATCTGATGTTGTCTCTTCCATCTGATCCTCAGTGGGTGGGTCTTAAGATCTGAAATGGATCCAGATTCAGCCATTCTCAAGCTTCACATCCATTGCTCAGGCTCCTCCCTTTACCTGTAATCCACTTGTAAAGATTAAGTTGCCTCAAATCTTGTTTGCCACTTGATAGCTTCAGATACGGTCCTTGGTGCCCAGGTATTTTTTTCAGTGAGATAAGTCAAGTTTATTTGTTTCTGTCTTCCTTTCTTTGAACTGAGTCTTTCCTCCCTTGATATACAATAATATAGTATAATATATAAAATATATTATATATATATGTATATATATATATATATATATATATATATATATATATATATATATATATATATATATATATATATATATGTATATGTGTGTGCATATAAAATATATATTTTGTATAGTTAGCTCCTAACTTTCATTAAGCTTTCCCTTCTCTTGGACACCTATTGGTACCGCTTGTATTCTTTTTGGCAGCAGTATTTCAGCAATTCACAAGCAATTCTTAGTGGTGCTCCCCTGCCAAAAGTTGGCAGCAAGAATGAGCCTACATCTCCTGGCTTCCATGGCAGCAGCAATTACACTGGTCTCACTGGCCAGGCACCACATGGGAGTTCCACTGTGGACCTTGTCAGTCCAGTGGTCTATCAGATGACATGCCATGCCTTTTCAAGTATCCATTAAGGAGATTTGCATATCTAAATCTGGTGGTGGTTTGAATCACCAATTGTATCTCAGGGATGTCCTTTTGTTCTACCTTCACCACAGGCCACAGTGATCATGGATGTTTCCCTCCTCAGGTGGATAGGATTTTTTGAGGAAGATGGTCCAAGACATGTGGTCTCCAACAGAGGGCAAACTTCATATCAGCATTTTGGAGATCAGAGCAGTCCTCCTGGTCTTAAGGACATTCCAGGACTTTCTCCAAAGGTGTGATATTTACCCAAACAGGCAATATGTTTGTGGTTTGGTACATCAACAAACATGGAGGAACATGATCTTATCATTTGTGCAGAGAGGCCATTAAATTTTGACAATGGGTGATGTCTTCTCCCCACATTATGATATTAATGTGCATTTCAGTGAAGTCCAGTGTTCTATCAGACAGGTTGAGCAGCCCTATCCTCCTTCTCACAAGTGGTCCCTCAATCCAGTAGTAGCAGAGTGCATAATCAGGTATTGGGGCCAGCCATTCTGTGACCTTTTTGCATCTCTCCACAACATCAAATGCAGCAGGTACTTTTCTCTGATCATCCAGGACTGTGAGTCAGTGAGGGCCACTCTGATCCACAATTTACCCTCCAGACTCCTTTACGTCCTTCCACCTACCCTGATAATACACAAATTCCTACAGAAAACATTGTTGGGAAAGGCCACGGTGATAATCTTACCATTTTATTGAACTCAACAGGTGTGGGTTCCCTTCCTCTGCCTTATAGGTTCATAGGTTCATAGGTTCATAGGTTCATACTAGGCTATCTGCCCGAGGGCATTTACAAGCCTAGCCCATCGTTTTGTGGCTTACGCCACCCCTTTAGTATGGGGAACTATACCCATTATTTTGCTGTGCCTCTGTCGAGCAGTGACACTGAGGTAATCCCTGGGGTATATCTGCGATCTCCCATCCATTGGTCAAGATTTCTCTTGAACAAGGCCAGCGAGGTGCTCTGCCTCACATGTACCGGGATTTTGTTCCACAGCATAGGGAGTCTTTGGGTGATGAATCTATCCCTCCAGCACGTCCTATTAATAGCCGTGTCGAGGTTTAAGTCTCCCGCCCTTGTGGCTCTGATGGATCTAGATTTTTGAGGTGAAGCATATTCATCAAATCTGGGTTTGACATGGCCTTGTATGTTAGGCAAAGGTCACCTCTGAGCAAGCGGTGGCGACTGAATAGAGCTGGAGTTCTTTCAGTCGGGCAGCATAGGACAGATTTTGAGACCCTTTATCCTTTTGGTGAGGAACTTTTGTGGCCTCTCCAGCTGCTGCAAGTGTCGGGTCAGATACATCCCGAATGGGGCATTGTACTCAATCATTGGTCTGATGAGTGATGAGTAAAGGGAGACTATGACCTCCCTTGATCTAGATGAGAATCCCTTCATGATAAGGTGGGCAATGTAGAAGGTCTTCCTAACTACTTTAGCTACATGGGTGTCGAATGACAGACTACTATCAACCTGGGTCCCCAGGTCCCTGATAACTTCTTCTGTGCTCAGTGGATTGCCACCTATTTGGTAGCTAGGGGTAACCTTGTTTTTCCCAAAGGGTATGACTATGCATTTTTGGCATTTAACTTCAGGCCGTGGCTCTGGCACCAGTTATCCGTTTCTGTGAGACCCTTCTGAAGGATATCTGTGTCAGATGTGTTTTCTACTATGGCCCAGTTTGCAGTCATCTGCAAACTTTGTCAGCCATAACCCTCCTGTGTTTGCTTGTACTTGGAAAAGTAGATGCCAAACAAGAGTGGGCCCAGGACTGAGCCCTGTGGGACACCACTTGTGACAGGTTTTGAGTCTGACATGGCGCCAGCAACTCTGACCCTGTGGGTTCTGTCACTCAGCCAGTTTGCAACCCATCTTGTGATGTATGGGTTAACATTTAAGCTGATGAGTTTTTCAATGATACCCGAGTGGGGTATTGTATCGAAGGCCTTAGCCAGATCGAGGTAGGCTGTATGGACTGCCTTTCCCTCGTCAATGGCTTTGGTGACTGTTTCGAAGAAGTCAACCAAGTTTAAAAGGCACGATCTGCCTTTGACAAAGCCAAACTGGGTTGGATCCAAAGTCTGCAAATTCCCTATGTCTTTATTTATGAGGTCCATTATGATCCTCTCCATGGCTTTGCAGATAAGGCTTGTCAAGCTAATGGGCCGGTAATTTCCAGGATCGGTGGAGGCACCGCCTTTGTGAAGTAGGACCACAGTTGCAGTGCGCCACTCCCTGGGTACGTATCCAGAGGTAAGACTTTGATTAAACAGCTGTCCTAGCTGTGGGTTTAATTCCTCATTGAGTTCGTGGAGCACACAGCCGGGGACACCATCAGGTCCCATGGATGCTGTGTTCTTTGCTTTGGAGAGAGCAGTTCTCACTTGGGCGCTGGAGATGTTTGGGGGGCTGCAATCGTTTGGTATAGATATCTCTCCTTTTGGGGGGGAGGAGGGGGAGAAGTTTGCACTGAACCTGTCAGCCAGTATGTTGGCAATGTCTGTAGGATCAGTAATCTTCACATCATTTTGAACTAGTTCTGAGCATATCTGGGAATTTCCTCCTAGGTTTCTAACATAGCTAAATAAGGCCTTATGATTGTCTTTTGAGTCTTTAGCTATTTTTCTCTCGAAATTTGCTTTGGATGATTTTATGAGAGCTCTTAGTTTTTTACTTATAGTGATCAAGGGTGTCTTACCTTTTAAGGATTTTGCTCTATCTTGTAGTAGCTTCCTCCTTTTATTGTAGAGTTTGTTTATGGCTGGGGTCTACCAGACTGGACGCTTGCCTTTGGTACTAAGAGTCTTTGTTTTGTTTGGGATTGCCTTATCCATGCAGTCCTGCAGGTGCTGGTAGAAGGTGTTTGTAAGTGATTTAGCGGCTTGAGTACTGTTTTCCGCCGGCTCGGGGGCCTTAAAGGAGACCACACTATTCTTTAGAAGTGTGAAGTCGGCTTTTGAGAAGTTCTTTACTGTGGTCTTTTTTATTTCAGGTGGGGGTGGGATGAGGACCTCCAGCGAGATTAGTTTGTGATCTGATCTCACCAGTGAGGGGTATACTTCCGGTGTTGAACATTGTGCTCCCATGTTCGTGATGATGAGATCAAGTATGTTATCTCCTCTTGTGGGGATGGTGACTAGTTGTTCCATGGCATTTGAGTTTATGAATTCCAGGAACTTTTGGGCTAGGGTGTTTGGGCTTGAGTAGTGTTCCCAGTCTATATTAGGGTAATTGAAGTCACCTAGTATGATGGTGTTTGGTGATACATTTATCCCTCTAGTGTTTTCAGGAAGGCCATGTGAGGTTCCTGAGTTTGTGAGGGTGGCCTGTAACATGCTACAATTTGCAGAGCAGTCTTGCCTATGGTTAATTGCACCTAGATGGTCTCCGATGCATCGTGCGTTGCCACCAGTCTTGAGGTGTGGGTGTCCTTGATGACTATGGATACCCCTCCTTTCTTGGTATTGTCCGGATTTTGGGGCGGAGCATGATATGAGGTAAAACCTGATAGCGCTGGGGTGCTCTCAGGAGCCTTGAACCAGGTTTCTGTCACAGCACAGACATCGATGTTCTCCATACTGAGAAGGGCCTCGAGTGCGTGCATTTTGAGATTGAGACTTCTGGCATTGAGCAGCATTACCCTTAGTTTTTTCCTTTTTGTGTTCTAGGGTGGTAGGTTTAGAATTTGAGCCTTGCCTAAAAAGGCACTATGGGGGTGGCAAGAGCCTTTGCCAATATCCGGAATCCCAGGGGTGACAGGTGCAAGCCGTCCCTTGCAAAGCAGCGTGGCTTGTCCAGCATGTCATCGCAGGCAGACAGATACTGGATCCCCTTTGAATGACACCAGTGTTTAAGCCAATTGTTAAAGCTGATCATCTTATCTCTGTATTGTGGCATCACTCTTGGTGAAGGTAGGATACTGCTCAAGGTCAGGGTCATACCTGCCTGGGCTACATAATCAGAGAGCTCCTCAATGTCTCTTTTCATGTAGTCCAAGGAGGTACGTCTCAGGTCGTTTACACCAGCGTGGACAATGACTGAGTCATATTTGTACTTGCTGTTGAGAGACTTGAGTGCTTGCGTTATGTGGCGGATTCTAGCGCCCGACAGGCAGCTTACTGTGACCTTCTCCTTACCCAGTCTGGTGAGCGGGACGTCAGTGTGTCTGACTATGGAGTCACCAATGACTAGTGTGTCTGGCATTGTGTTTGGCCTTAAGGGCTGTGACTGTTTGACACTCTGACTGTGAGGTCTATGTGTTGCAGGTGTTGTGTTCTGAGGTGGTGGTTGTTTGGGTGTCTGCTTTGGTGGCCTCTGCTGTTTTGGTAGATTTTTGATCAGAGCCTCCGAGTATGTCTTTGTGTGTTTATGTGTATGATTTGAGGTTGTAATGGTGCTATGTGAGACTGGGTCTATAGTGTGTGTGGTAACCTTCTCCTCCTGACTGGTCTTGCCAGTCCTGTGTTGAGAGAGCTCAGCCTCCAGTTTGGCCGTATAGTTGCATCTCTCGCATTTGGAATCTAGTACACCGTATAGTTGCATCTCTCGCATTTGGAATCTAGTACACCCTCCCTGGGTACTATACTCATCTTCAGATCTTCTGTCTCACCCAACAGGATCACTTCACCTGGGTATCCAGTCTCTCAATCTAACCACATGGCTTCTCTAATTCCAATGATGGCTAGGCAGTCCAGTCTTTCTCTCTCAGTCATCCACATTTTGACCTCTTTTCACAGACCTTCCACTAGGAAGATCTACAAAAGTAAATGGAGAAAATTTTCTATCTGGCCCTCCAACAAAAACGTATACCATTTTTAGCACCTGTTCCAGTCATCATGGAGTTTTTAGTTTCCATCTTTCATGATGGAGCCAGCTATTTCACTATCATAGTACAACTTTTCCCTATATCTTCTTTTCATACCGGGGAAGGCCACTTTCTAATTGCATCCCTCAGATTTTCTAAAGCCTTTACCAGAGTTACCTTTCTTTTTTGTTCACCACACAGGGAGCTGGTTCTTCCTTGGGATATTGCTATTCTCTTGCAAGCTTTGACTGGCCAGCTCTTCTAAACCTGCAGACAAAGTTGATTTGAAGTTCTTGTCATGGAAAGCTCTATTTTTGGTGGCCATAGCCTCTGCTAGAAGAATTTTTGAGTTTCAGAAATTATCTTAAAAAACTCCCTATCTGATCTTCTAGAAAGATAGAGTATCTTTGAGAACTAACCTATCCTATAAGTGGCTTCTGAATTATCAATCAATCAGTCAATCAGCCTGTCAGTTTTCTAAATTTCTCCATTAAGTGTGAATACATGCTAAACTTGCTGGCTGTACACCATCAGTTATATTTCTGTTAACCTAGAACTGAGACTATCAGAAAAACTGATTAGTTATTTGTTTTATTTTCTCCAGCAAAAATTGGTAAGTGAGTGTCCAGAGTCACACTCTCCCACTGACTTTCAGACTGTATCTCCCAAGTCTACAAAGAAAAGGATTTGTTCTTATTCAAATCTCTTAAGGCTCATTTGATGAGAGCTGTAGCTTCTTCTGCAGCCTTTTTCTGAAGGGTACACCTTGATAAAATATGTGCTGTTGCTTCTGCTTGGTCCAAGGTCCATACCTTTATTTTACATTATAAACTGGATTTACAGTCAAGGTTGTGAGCCTCGTTTGCTTTAGCTGTGCCCAGAATATCCATCTGTGAGACCTCCCAAGTGTTCTTGTAGCTGGGGACTCAGCCCTATCCATTAATGAATGGATGGAAGAGACAACAAGAAACAAAAGTTCTGTACTCACCTTAATAATAGATTTGTTTTGACTGCCTCTGTCCTTCCTCAACTTCCCTTCTCCCTTCTCCCACTTTTATTATTCTGTTTCATTGATTCCTGGAGTGACCATACTAAGATACCATAGCTATCATTTTCAAGCCTACATATGCTAGCTGATTTCCTTCTTTCTGTCATTCTGGCCTTCTATTAAGTTTTCTGTTACACATAGGGAAGTATCCATTTGTCTGGTACAGTGAAGAAATGTTATCTGAAGTAACTTGCTCTTTAGAAGGGGATTATGGGTAAGGGGAGGAGCCTGAGCATTGAATCTGAAACTTGAGAGTGGCAAAAGCTAGATCCAGTTTGCATTGAAAGACCCATCTTCAGAGGACAGATGGAAGCAGACAACACAGATCTATCATTATGGTGAGTACATAACTTTCATTTCATTGACAACTACGATTCTACCTACATCATACCAAAGTTATAAGGAAGATAAACTATGTGTTTCATCTTCTTCAGTAAAACTGGGGAAAGGATTTTCTAAAGTGACTCTGTCCACATAGGTGTTAGAAAACATTTTTCAAGTATATAACGGAAAAAATGTTTAGCATTGACTGGGAAACCAAAGCTCATTCTACCAGGGCAGTAGCCATTTCTACAGACTACTTTTATATCCCTCTACAAGCTGGACTTACATTCTAGATCTAGGGCTTTGTTTGGTTTCACCATCCTGTGGAATATCCTTCCATGAGACCTCCCAGGGTTTTTAATAGCTGGGGACTCCATCCCATCAGTTGAGGATGGACAGAAAAAACAACATTGGATATGAAAGTTATGTACTTACCATAATGCTATATCCGTGGTGTCCTCTTCCATCCTCCTCAATTTTTCCTCTCTCTGAACCCCCATAAAGTTGTCTTTCTTTCCTTGGGCTCCAGATTGATTGAAATGTACATATCTGGAGCTTTGTCATGCTGCAGCCATGGCTTGTATTTCACGTATATATTTAGGTATTTGGTACCAGTTGTATTTCTGTATTGCAGAGGCAAACTTGATGTGAAGTATTCATTTGGCAGAGAGGAATTATGGGTATGACAAAGTGCCTGAGCCGTGGATACAAAGCCTAAGAGCTGCTAATGTGGAATCCATTCAGATCCAATAGATCTAGCAGTTGAGGAGGGCAGAAGAGGATAACATGGATCTAGCACTATGGTAAGCACATAACTTCCATAAATTCCATAATGTAAGAACCCTGTCATCAGTATGTATGTCCATCTGTATGCATCAAGAGAATAATGTCTAGTCCCTGTCCTCTAGTATTGCATAATCTGTTATTCATAATCACCAAAAGGAATTCACTGTTAAAATGAGAGCATATAGCTACAAAGCTTTTCACATACAATTCCTGCATATAATAGTCAATATTAACTGTGATTTATGGACCTGTTTGGGACTTTTTCCTTTGTTATTATTGATTATCAATTCCATTTATTTAATTAAATATGGCCCTGTGGGATTTCCAGCTGGTAATAATGTCATATCTTACTTTTTCTATAAGGCAGTAGGTATACATTTAGAGATTTTGGTCTCTGCTTATAACACAATCCCTTCCTTCAGTTTTGCTGCCTTCTGTACTTGTCTATACATTAATATTAGCTTTATAATTGTTTTCTTAGATTAGTGACCTGAATAATAGCATTTGCATAACTAAGGTTATATTCATTGCATAAATACTGCAAGATACTTTAAAAAGATCTTTCTGAAAATTAGACCAAAAGTTCATTATAAAAAAATAAGGTTATAGGTTCATTGCTGTTTACTAGTCTGCCAGGGCCCTTATCAGCTTAGCCAAGCAACCCAACTGCATCCCACGAGTATATGTGCCTTAGAGTTTATTATAAGGGGTGTATGTTAGCTAGGGCATGATTTAACAGCTGCCTTTAATGATCAGAGAGACAGGTGCCAGAATTCCTGACTTCACATCCACTGGTCAAGGTTACGCTTGAATAGGGTCAGGGAAGGGCTCTGATTCACGTGGATTGAAAGCCTGTATCAGAGAATGGGAATTCTCTGAGATACATACCTGCCCCTCCAACATGCTTTATTTATCTCTTAGGCAAAGTTTAGGTCCTTAGATCTAGTAGTTCTGATGGTGTACATTTTGTGGATATGCAGAAGGTCTGTCAGAGAGGGATCCAAGGATGCATTCTATGCTGAGTATAAAGCTCCACTCAGCAGTCTATAAGAAATAGAGTATAGAGGTAAAGCTCTTGAGGTGATCTGCATAGGACATTGTGTTTGCACCCTGTATTCTTTTTGTGAGTAACCTCTGTGGACATTTCAGTTGCTGCATGTGCCTGGTCAGCATTATACTCAAAGATTGGTCTGATGAGGGCTGAATACAGTGGCACAATGACTTCCCTGGGCCAAGATGCCATGCCATTAATTATAAGCTGAGTAACATAGAATGATTGTTTTAGTACCTTAGATACATGTTGGTCAAAAGTCAGGTAGCTGTCTACATGTATCCCCAAATCCCTGACTACTGGGTCTACTCTTAGGGTTGTTTTATCAATGCGTTAGTTTCTTTCCTAGGATTGTCGACTTTCCAAAAAGTACTAGTATACATTTTTTGGCATTGAGCTTTAAGCTGTGGCTCTAGCACCAGTCACTGGTCTGTGTGTTAGACCTATCCTATAAGATGTTAGTTTCTTGGGGGGATTCTGTGACTGCTTCTCGTTTGCAGTTGTCTGCAGATGTGGTCAACCAGAGGCTCTTAATGTTGGCCTCCAAGGAGTAGATGCAAAAACGGGAGCAGTCCCAGCACCGAGCTCACTGGTGATCTGCATCTTAGTTCGAAGTTCCTGGGTCCTATCTGTGAGCCAGCTGTCTATACAGCATGTTACATACAGCTTTATGCACAATTCCTTCAGTGTATTTACAATGCCTGAGTGAGGATTTGCATCAAATGCCTTAGCCAGGTCATGGTAGATAGTTTGCATCATTTTTCCCTCATCCATTGTCATGGTTATCTTCTCAAAGAAGTGCACCAGGTTTAGTAAACATGACCTACCTTGAGGAAGCCAGACTGGGTAGCGTCCAGTGTCTGAAGTGATTCCAGTGGCACTGAAGGTCATATTTTAGGCTAAGTGGCATCCTGGGATAGTATTGGGGTCCATCAAAGCTATATTCTTGGCCTATGAGAGTACTTCATGGATCTGCTCCTTATTGTTGGTTGGAAGGGTTATGTTTAATGATATTGCTTGGAGGGGGCAGCTAGAGGGGAGTTGGAGAATAAAGTTGGAACTGAATTTGTTGACCAGTAGATTTTCTATATCTCCCAGCTCTGTGAACATGGTTCCAATTATAGCCAGTTTGACACACTGTTTTGTGCTGCCTTTAAGGTTTCGGACATAGCTAAAGAAAGCCTTATGATTGTCCTTGGACTATTTAACTATCTTTACCTCAGAACTGGCTTTGTTTGACTTAATTAGCCCTCTTAGTTGAATATGCAGCTTGTTGAGAGAGATTTTATCTTTTTGGGTTTTACATTTCCTAATTTTAGCTATGACTTTTTTCTTTTATTGTACAACTTGGTTAATTTTGGATTCAACCAGGAGTTTATTTTGGTCTTATTTCTGGTAGACATAGCTGCCTCTATGCAGCTATTGAGATGGTTGTACAGAGTTCCTGTGAACAACCCTACACTGGCTGCTGTGTTATGTGAGTTTGAAGAGGCTTGACATTTTGACAGGTTATCACTTAATAAAAGCCTTAGAATGGTTCCTAACTATTACAATGTTTACTGGGGTTACAGAACTGATTTTTATTGCAAAAGAGACAACTTGTGGTCTTACATTACCAGCCAGGACACAACACTGGGGGTTAGTGTTCTCACATATTTTTGAGCACTAGGTCCAGTATGCTTGTGCCTCTAGTGGAAGTATGTTCTACCTAGCCTAGGATAGGCTAGGCTAGGCTAGGCTAGGCTAGCCTAGCCTAGGATATGTGCATTTACAAAGGCCAGGAATCTCTGTGCATTCAAGTTTAGGGTTGCATAGGACTCCCCTCTACAGAGGGGTAATTAAAGTTGCCCATGAGTATGGTATTTTATTGAATAGTGAGTGTCTCCAGCTGGTCCAAGTATAAGCTATGGGTTTCTTGCATCATAGTGTATGAGCTTGCTAGGACATGGTATGGGACTTTGTCTACGGTAATCTGGACATGGAGAAATTCTAGTGCATCATCCTGTTTAACCATCCTCAAAGTATGCTTTTTATTGATGTAGACTGAGACACCTCTGCCCTTAATCCCTGCCTCTACAGTTGTTGATGTAAATGTGTGGAAGGCACTGAAGTCTTGATCTGCTGGGATACTCTCCATGACTTTAAACCATGTCTTGGTCACTGCACACATGTCTGCATTCTCCAAGGTAGGGAGAGCTTGGCTGGAGTAGCGCTTCTTGTTTAGAATCCTAGCATTGAGCAGTAACACCTTTAGATTCCCTTGGGTTGATTTTATACACTAGCAGTTTGTCAATTTGGCATCACTTTAAAAGGGTTATATGGAGGAAGGCAATGTTTTAGCCAATATTCAAAAGCCTAGAATAGACGGGTGCAGACCATCCTTGGCAAAGCAACATGGTCTGTTGATCATATCCTCCCATGCTGACAAGTGCTATATCAATCATCTTTTGTTCCTATTGTGCCATCATCCTTCATAAAGGTAGAGTGCTGCTCAGTGCTAGGTACATACCAGCCTGCGACAGATAGTCTGAGAGCGCCATCATTTCTCTCTTTGTGTAGTCTAGGGAGGTACATTTCAGGTCATTTACAGCTACATGGACTGTGACTAAATTATATTGGAAAAGGAAGTGCAGTGATTTGAGTGTGTACATAACTTGGTGGATTCTGGTACCAGATAAGCAACTAACCATTATTTTTTTCCTTACTCAGCCTGGTCAGTGGAGCATCAGCATGTTGCACAGTGGAATCCCCTGTGACTAGAGTCCTGGATAGAGTGTTGCCATACCTTATGGGCTTTGTAGCTAAGGCTCCATTGGGTACGTCTGTATGTGTATTGTTGGGTGTATTACTCAGTACCACTTCTGGAAGTTTATTGTTTTTCATGTTTTCCTGTATTAGCTATGCTACTCCACCCCACCTGCTGATTTAATACCTTTTCTATTTCACTTTCTCTTTCAGGCATACATGTTTGGATAGTTCAAACTATTTTTAGAAGTTTCGGTCTCCTATTAGTGCAACCTACTTGCTATCCTTCCATGTCCTTTCCTTGTTGAAGCATTCTTAGCCCTGTCATTGGTGTGTCTTCCACAGGCACCATATTTCCTTCCCTAATCTGCTTTCTGATCTACTCAATAGTACTTTTTAACCTTTCACTTTGTCTTGATATTCAAACTTCTCTATAGTAAATCTCTGTAATCATGTACTTATTTATTTTGCCTACATGGACCGCCATACCTATATTTTTCCTTCCCTGGCTGTGTTTCTTCCTAACAGGTCTTTCCTTCATAAACTGTATTCAGGAATTATAAAGTCCCACCCTGTCTTCTCATAAGCTTACACCTCAGTTATTCTCACAGGATTGACTTATAATGTCTCGAGAAGTACCTTCAATTCTCCATGTTGTTGCTCTGACTTTTGGCATTATATACCATGACTTTTAAGTTCTCTACTTCTTAACTGCATCCTTTCTTCTCCTGCCATTTTCCTGCTTTATTTTTGGTTGTCACCAACCTCACACCTTTCTTCCACTTCAATTTCATGGTACAGCCATTTGAAAGTACCTTTCCAGGCTACTCCTTTGGAAGGTTGCTCATTACTGCCACTGCATATCACCATTTCTTAAGAAATTTGTGGACTGGTTTGAGCTTATTGAATGACTGTTTATACATAATTTATTGAGTCACAGTCATATAGTGGGCAAGATGACCACAAACTCTAATACAAACACAAGGTACAGGGTTTGAATCTCACAGGGGATAATTGGCTAGGCTTAAAATGGCTCGCAAGGGCAGTTAGCCTAGTACTAATCTATGAACCTATGAACCTATAACCATAAACCTAAGTGCAGTCTGTTGTGTACATTTAATCTGCCTGTTTGCTGAGGTACAGATCCCACACAGTAGCGGCGTATGATTTTCCCCAACCTCTCAGTAAGGATGTCCTATGTCTATCATCTGCATCTTAGTTATTCTTGAGTTCATTCACTGATTTTAATTTCATTGCTGTCTTAGAAAGTCTCTGTCAGTAGCTTTCTCCTGTATGTGAAAACAAAATATTTATATTTTTATCTTCAAAGTATCTTGTATTGTTCTTGTTCATCTATTTTTTGAAACACATATATATATTGTTAGTATGACATTCTGATACATTGTGATACAGAAACAAGCCAAACTGAATTCTGTGTAATATGCTGTTTGCAACAGTTAAACTTTAAAATAATTAATAATACATGAGTCACTGCCTAATGGGATACTCCAGACAGCACTATTGGTAACTTAATAAAGAGACACTCAAAAGGAATGTGAAACTCTTGGTGTCAGCAAACAAAACACTGCAAACAGTATGCTTGCCAGCATTTTGAGAGCCTTCAGTTATGTACTGATTGATGATTAATCATCATGTAATGGAGTCTTAAAGTAGCAGAAGTGATCACTCTTCACAAAAATGTCTGTTAGCCAGATGAAGTAGCACATTTTTTTTTAACAGGAAATGAGTGACTCTCTTTCTCTCTCTCTCTCTCTCGATATATATATATATATATATATATATATATATATATATATATATATATATATATATATACGATATATATATATATATATATATATATATATATATATATATATATATATATGCTTTTCATGCCACCCATTACTTGATAAACATTATGCATATGGAAATGGACACCAACAGAAAGATACACTCTCAAAATGTAAATAATGAAAGAAGAAAGTAATACATACCATCTGACACGTAAACTGTGAAATGCCAGGAAGTGCAAATACTTCAGAAATAGTAGGCCAGCTTTTTAATAATGTACCTTATGTGAAGTTTAATAAATTGCTCCTATTTAAGAATAATATAAGAGCATATGTAAAATGACTTACTATCAGAGCTCCACATGCATCCCACAAAAGTGCATCATCTGTATCTCTTGCTGAATTAATTATTAAAGGGGAGAGTAGTAGCATACTGTAAGTTAAGTTACGGTAACAGACACTATAGTTATGTTAACAACGATACTGAAAATGGCACCTGTCACATGGTGTTCTGACAGAGATTTCACATTGTGTACAAGCTTTAAAAGACATCTAACTTCAAACATAGTGAGTGATATGATTAAAGGAAATTGCTACAATGGAAAATACACAAATTAACTTGTTGTATCTCTTAATGGTTCATGCAAATCACTTCACAAAATACTTTCAGGATCTGGAAAAATTTATTGCAGCCAACAAAGTATATGTTTAGAGAACTGAAATAAATCTCACTGAATTTATAATAATGTGAATAACTTATAGCTAAAATATATGGTACTGTTCATGCTTGGTAACATCTGACCCCAGGCTAAATCCCATGCCACATTACCACATCCTTGTGGTTGTTAATGAAGCTGAACTGTATGATAACTGCAGGGAATATCTTACTGCAACAATTCTGAGTTTTTATCTCTGATTAAATAGTCTGTAGGCAGTGGATGCTGCTATTTGAATAATTTTACAAACAACCCACTGCCACCAAAAGGCCACAAAAAAAAATACTGACAAAAACATACATAACTTATTTATATTAATTAATTAATTAATTAATTAATTAATTAATTGACATTTGTTAACTGGGTTTGTCCATCTGGGCTTGTGGCCTATTTTCAGTGGAGACCTGAGGAGAAAAGCTCCAGTAGTACATTTTTGAACAAGTATGATTTTAAACAATAGCAGTTATAGCAAAAATATTCACATATGTTGGGTTACATGCATAAAGTTAAAGTTGCATTAAAAAGAAGCTTACTAACATAATTTTACATTGATGTAGTTCAATAGGTTAACAATAATATTTTTTGTTTGTATACAATTATGCAAATGCATAGTAGACACATTGGAGAGAGAGGTGTAATGAGGTACTAAGTATGGACCTTTTGAGGTTACATTAAGGGAAGGAAGACTAGGTGGGGTCATGGCAAGGGCAGGTCCTGGAATTGAGAAAATAAGCTTTACATCATTTTTAAAGTGTGAGATGTGGGAGATTGAATATAAGTCAAGGGGAAGTTTGTTCCAAGCATGGGCAAGGGGGTGTTTGTAGAGTAGTTTGCCTACTGACCTTTTTGGGTGGTAGACATCAAGTAATTGTTGGTTAGAAGTATGGAGGGTCTGGGATGGGATGTAGATGGAGACTAAGGAAAATAGAGATGGACAGAAGGAGGTTTTATAAATAATAGAGTGTAGCATATGAAATTGATAAGATAGCAGAAATTGGGGAAGTTCAAGCCATTGAAGAGAATTTAAAGAAATGCGGTGGTGTGAGTTGTATGGGGAGTTAGTAATGAATCTGGTTATTTAATGGTAAGTCTGTTGGAGTTTGTTTAGAGTGGAGGCCTGGATATTGGTAAGAACTGGGGTGGCATATAAGAGGGAGGGGAGGAGGAGTGCCTGGCCCAGGTTAAGTCTAGATTCAGGGGTTAGGAATTTTTTGTTCCGATATAGCAGACCTAGGTTTTTTATACACTGGAGTATGTGTAGGTTGAACTTGAGTTCGTCATCGATAATGACCCCTAGGAGTTTTGTGCTGGTGTCAGGTTGGATAGTTGTATTGTTAGAAGATGTAATAAAAAAGTAGGTTTTATGATGAGGATGAGAATGGGGAAGGAAATGTAGGAGTTTGGTCTTTTTGGGATTTAGGATCAATAGGTTGTGAGAGAGCCATTGTTCAGTGGATAGTAGGGCTTGTTGGGTCAGGGAGTGTAGTTCAGGAATGTTATTTGAGATGGATATAAGTGTAGAGTTGTTGGCATACTGAATAAGGGAGGATTCTTTGCATGAGGTGTAAAGATCATTGGTGAAGATGTTAAACAAAAGGGGTCCCAAGATAGAGCCTCGGGGAACACCAGTGGAGATAGGAAGGAAAGGTGAGGAGGATGATAGCCATTTGACAGATTGTTCCCTGCCAGATAGGTAACTATTAAACCAGGCAAGTGTGGAGGGGCATAGGTGGATATTTGTGAGTTTGGATAGTAGTAGAGAATGAGAGACAGTATCAAAGGCTTTGGAGAGATCTAGGAAGAGACAGGAAATTAGTTTATTGTTGTCTAGGGCCTCTGCAATGATATGAGTGAAGGAGAGGAGGGCAGTGGTGGTGCTGTGGTGAGGAAGAAATCCATGTTGGGTAGGGGTAAGTAAGTGGTGCATGAGGAGGTGATTGAGAAGCTGCGAGTGAATACATTTTTCTAATATCTTGGAGAGGGGGGACAGAATGGCAATGGGTCGGTAGTATGAGGGGTCAGTGGAGTTTCCACCTTTATGAAGAGGGATAGTAAAGAAAGATTCTGCTTACAAAAGCAAAATAAAACAAATGTCACAGCACCTTGGCTCACACAAATTTTCTAGGTGATGTACAACAGCAGAGTCAAGTACCTAAATAAAAACAGTTGATCACAAGATAATGCATTTTAAATCCTCATACATGTTTTAAATGCTCTTATCATATAATATTCACTTATAGTTGTGACTATATTTAAAAATGTTGGACAGCTTCAACTTATTATTTTATTATGTCAGTATTATTGTGTAAAATTAAGCATAATAGTTATACATTTCACATTTTTTGTCTTATAGTAGAATACAGAAGTAACTTAGAAGAATGACAATTTAATTAATATTCATTAACGGCTTAAAACATTAAAAACATGTTTTATAAACATTTAAAAAACATACCAAAACCACAGCAATAGGTGCTAAGGAAGAGAAATATCCACAGTATGGCAGATTTAATAGAAATATGTTTATTATCTTTAGTTTAGTGTTTTCATTCTCTGGGTTTAATCAGAACACACCTTTATTAAATTCACAGAATTTTAACGACATGAGCACACACACAGTTTTTTTAACAAATATTCACTTGAATGTGCCACGCAGTGGTGCAGTGCATAGGGTTATTGCCTCATGGCAAGATGCTTCAATTCTCAGCTGGGTTTCCTTCTGTGCAGACCCTGCAAGTTTGCTTGAAGTTTCATCTGTGTGCTTTAGTTTCTTGCCACATTCCAAAGACACATGATAGGTGGACTGGACACCCTAAATTGCCAAAGGTGAGAGTATGGGGTATGGAAGAACACCTGCAGCAGGGCTAGCCAGCTGACAGTGTGAACCCTGGTTCTAGATGATTGTCACTGTTGTATTGAATCCTTGACCTTGTGTGCAAAAATGGGAAAAGGGGGTTTGGATAGATTCACTTCCACATTACATACATGTCTTCCCTTAAAATTTAGTCACCATCCTGAATATTATTCTACATTTATTATTCCCCTAAATCCCATTTATTTCTATGTAATTTGCTCCCTACCCCTCCCTTTTCTAAGGGTCTACTGCAAGTGCTTTCATGTTAATAGCTCATAACAGACTTGCTTTCTGCCACTTGCTCTAACTGACAAGTGTCCTAATTCCCACTAACCTGAAACTAGTAAATTACCTAGTGCAAAAATATGAACTGAGCAATGCAAAATATAACAAAAAAGCTGTTTAATATAACATTTTTTAACAAAAAAGCTGTTTAATGTAACAGAATTTTCAGGTAAAAACCTTTCATCAGTGTGTAAAAGATAGCATCTACCACTACTTCTTTTATATACCACACAGCCAATAAATCAATTAATCAATTAACGTTAAAAAAAGAATGTTATATTAAACAGCTTTTTTGTTATATTTTGCATTGCTCAGTTTGTATTTTTGCACTTGGTTACAGTTTATGAACTAAGCTTTGTTCCTACTAGCATGGTTGGTTATCATGCTAGTAAATTACCTAGCCATCCATCATCCTACCTTTCTATACTACATAGCCCTACCAGAATCTTAACTCTAATCCTGAAACTCCCACTCAGTCCCTAACCCTAAACATAGCACCCCCTCCTTAAATTTAAAGTTCCTAGTTGTTCCCTAAACCTAATATTCCACTTTCCCTCCTGAAACCTAAAGTCCTTGATCATGCCTTAACTCTGAAACTCCACTTCCCCTCCATAACCCTAAACTCACCTCTAACTCCGTAAACTTAAAACTCCCTTCACGTTCCCAAAAACTACATGTCCCAAATACTTCCTAATCTTAAAACTCCCCTCCTGCTCCCTAAACCTAAAATTCTCTCTCCCTTAGCCTAAGTCCCCCTCCCAATCACTGCCTAAAACACTAACATGCACTTCAACCCTTTCACAATCCTTCCCCACAGCTGCTGTACTTACCCTGCCCAAACATGGCCACTGTGTTCAGGTGAGCTGCAGGAGCTCCACACTCTCCCCATGGCTGCCACATCTCACGCAAACGTAGTTGATGCTGCCTGGCTACAACATAGTGGTATCTGAGCACTAGGGACTTAGGCACTTGTAGTAAACTCCTTTTCTGAACATTCCAACTCTAATTCTTTTATCTCCTTTACGGTATTTAGTACTTCAGTTATGGTTAGTATAGGTTTTGATTTAAAACATTAATGTGAAAGTTATTTGGCACAGTATATTCATACATAGAGCACAACTTAAAATAACATATCCCAGATTATATTTACATTTAAACAAACATGTATATAAATTCTGATCCTTATTATACATGGTAGAATATTCTGACCATGTCTGTAACCATTATCCATTATTGTCTAGGTTATTGTACTGCAGTCTCAATATTCTAAAAATGGTAGAGTGTTTACTCTGAAACCGCAAAATCTGTTTTATTGCTTTCCTAATTTAAATGTAGCATTCTGTAATTTTGCTTTGTTGTAGTTTTAGTCTCTATAACTAAAATTGTCTGCTAACTAACATGTATAGCCTTGTGACAGAGCCCAGAACAGTAAGTTACTGAGTCACAGACCATTTATGTACAATAATTGGGTTTTGGATAGCTTTGACTCCTCCATTTACAGCGGACATAGTTTTGTAAGGATTCCCAAGCACTGAAAATCTATTGTGTCAAAGCCAGGGACCAAGCATCTTTTAGCGCAGCTAGGCTGCTGCTCATTCTCATGAGCTCGGGAATGCAGCTGTAAGGAGGGAGCTGTACAGAACCTTAAGGATTAGGAAGTAGGAAGGGGATTTTAGGGTTAGGGAGTAGGAAGGATGGTTTAGATTTAGGGAGTAGGAAGGGGAATTTTTAGGCTTAGGAAATAATTGGGGAATGTAAGTTTAGGGAAGGGGTTGGGGTTTATTTGGGGGGGGTGAGTTATATGGGACATTAGGCATAGGGAAGGGAAGTGGAGATTTAGAGTAAAGAACAGAGTTGTCAGGTTGAGAACTGGGAGGGAGTTTTAGGTTTAAAGGTTAGGTTCTGGTAGGCTATGCAGGTCATATGATCAGGAGTTGAGAGGGCTACATAGAGACAGGAGATTGGACTAGTGAGAGAGGGAGTACTTGCTATTTCAAACAAATAGCAGTGAGCAGGTGTACCTGTAGTAGGACCCCATTTCTGTATCTTGCTGGTAGTTCCATCTTCCTGCAACACATCACACATAAACACACAACACACACACATGCACTCACAAAAATATGTATCATGCCATCATTTTTCATAGGAAGAACATCAATGATTCCTCCTTATCCAGATCCACCAAGGTATTGTAACTCTTATCCGAGGAAGGTTTTCCATATCGTTTACTGTTGTTTAATACTTTATAAACAGTTACTTGTACATTTTAACATAGATTTGTTTCTCACTACTGAAACACACAAGATGAAGTAATGTATAATATTTATTAGTGGTGAAAGCTGTGTTATCATTAAGATTATTTAAATGATTACTTACCCTTCTTGAAATAGCTTTTCTCCTGCCAACATCATTCAGGATTAACATGAATGAAAAGCTCTGCTTTATATACAATATACACAGTGATTTCTGTTGTATTTACAAGTGTTCCAGAAAGATGCACCTGGCATATAATAAAAAGGCAAAATGTATATAGATAGAATATATATAATGCAGATATCTTCACACTCGTGCACATCTGAGAGACAGGCACATCTCCCAGAATCTTTAACAGCTACTGAAACATGGCTTTGTAACTCACAAACATGCTCAACCCTCCCACAAAAAAAATAAATAAATAATCCTTTTTCCCCCAAATCAGCCTCTCATGAGAAAACAAAATTTAAAATCCTCTCACTTAATAACACAACCATTAAAATTACTTTTCATAGCAAATTATTAGGGATAATAGTGGATGAAAATCTTAAATTTGATCTGTATATACAAAATAGCATAAAAATACTAAAAACTAGGGATGCTTTACAGTTCCAAAACATTCACACCAATGTGACGAAAACTACACTTGCCACTACTTACCTCCTCCCCTCACTATTTTATGGTGCTTCCATCCTTAATAACCTCCAGGCATCACAAAAATCAAAAGGTGAACAATGCTATAATAAAGTGGCTACATTTGTAGCACATATCCCTTTCAGAAACAACCATTGTATAACACTAAAAAGCCTAAATTGGTCAGAACTACCCCATCAGCTAACATACACACAGCTTCTCACCACCTATAAAATGATCCAGCATTCAGCTGCTTGTCCAGCATTAAATAACATTCTGCACAATTATGTTCCCACTTTTTCATTACTATCCAATGACCAAAAACTCCTGTCCATCCACAAAGCTATCAAATCTGCTGGGCATGTTCTATACTTGGTACCATGTTACTACAGCCTGGAACTGCTTACCTGGATCAATTAGGTCAATACCCACCCTCCAGTACTTTAAAACCTCTTAAAGGCTTCCTGGTCAAAATCTGTCTCTGTCATTACTCAAACTCATTATAAACTATATCTCTAAATATGAACAAGTACCTAGTCATACTGTCTACCTCCTGATTTCCCTATTCATACCATGCACCTCCTGATTTCCCTAGTCATACCGTACACCTCCTGATTTCCCTAGTCATACCATACACCTCCTGATTTCCCTATTCATACCATGCACCTCTTGATTTCCCTAGTCATACTGTACACCTCCTGATTTCCCTATTCATACCACACGCCTCCTTATATTTCCCCTATTCATACCATACACCTCCTTATATTTCCCTATTCATACCGTATACATCCTTATATTTCCCTATTCATACCGTACACCTCCTGATTTCCCTAGTCATCCCGCACACCTCCTTATATTTCCCTATTCATACCGTTCACATCCTGATTTCCCTGTTCATACCATGCACCTCCTGATTTCCTTATTCATACCACACACCTCCTTATTTTTCCCTATTCATACCGCACACCTCCTTATATTTCCCTATTCATACCGTATTCATCCTGGTTTCCCTATTCATACTGCACACCTCCTTATATTTCCCTATTCATATCGCACACCTCCTTATATTTCCCTGTTCATACCGCACACCTCCTTATATTACCCTATTCGTACCGCACACCTCCTTATATTTCCCTATTCATATCGCACACCTCCTTCATCATCATCTTTTGACTTTTCCCGTTAGGGGTTGCCACAGTGGATCATCTCTTTCCATTTCTTCCTTTCCTCTGCATCTTGTTCTGTCACACCGACCGCCTGCATGTCCTCTCTCACCACGTCCATAAACCTTATCTTAGGCCTTCCTCTTTTCCTCTTACCTGGCAGCTCCATCCTTAGAATCTTTTTCCCAATATACCCATCATCCCTCCTCAGCACATATCCAAACCAATGCAATCTCGTCTCTCTTGCTTTGTCTCCAAACTGTCCAACATGAGCTAACCCTCTAATATACTGATTCCTAATCCTATCCATCCTAGTCACACCAAGTGCAAATCTTAACATCTTTAACTCTGCCACATCCAGCTCTGACTCCTGCCTTTTTGTCAATGCCACTGTCTCCAACCCATATAACATAGCTGGTCTCACTACCCTCTTGTAGACCTTCCCTTTCACTCTTACTGGTACCCGTCTGTCACAAATCACTCCTGACACCCTTCTCCACCCATTCCACCCTGCCTGTACTCTCTTCTTCACCTCTCTTCTACATTCACCATTACTCTGAACTGTTGATCCCAAGTACTTAAACTCGTCCACCTTTACCAACTCTACTCCCTGCATCCTTACCATTCCTCTACCCTCCCTCTCATTTACACACATATATTCTGTCTTAGCCCTGCTGACCTTCACTCCTCTGCTCTCTAGAGTATATCTCCACCTCTCCAGAATCTCCTCAACCTGATTCCTACTCTCACTACAGATCACAATGTCATCTGCAAACATCATAGTCCACGTTGCCTCCTGTCTGATCTCATCTGTCAACCTGTCCATCACCACTGCAAATAAGAAAGGACTCAGAGCTGATCCTTGATGTAATCCCACCTCCACCTTAAACAGATCTGTCACTCCCACTGCAGTCCTCACCACTGTCACACTACCCTCGTACATATCCTGTACCACTCTTACATACTTCTCTGCCACTCCCAACTTCCTCATACAATACCACAACTCTTCTCTAGGCACCCTGTCATATGCTTTCTCCATGTCTACAAAGACACAATGCAACTCCTTCTGACCTTCTCTGTATTTCTCCAATAACACTCTCAGAGCAAACATTGCATCTGTAGTGCTCTTTCCTGGCATGAAACCATACTGCTGATCACTAATCATCACCTCCCTTCTTAACCTAGCTTCACACCTCCTTATATTTCCCTATTCATACTGCACAACTCCTTATATTTCCCTATTCATACCGTACACCTCCTTATATTTCTCTATTCATACCGCACACCTCCTTATTTCCCTATTTATGCTGTACATCTCCTGATTTCCCTAGTCATACCTTACAACTCCTGATTTCCCCATCTTCACTCACTTTCTTAGTTCAATCAGTCTCTCTCGTCTGACTCCCTATCTAATATGCAGTAACCCCTTGTTTTTTCTCTCACTTCATATTATAATTCTTATTTGCATTATAGTAACCTACCTTTAATTTCTCAATAAACTTGCTAGAATTTCTCTAAATATTAAATCATTGTATAAGTTGTATCTATTTTAACCAATGTTTTCACGTTACATATAATTTGGTATTATTATTTAAACTATAGTTTTTGTATGTTTTTGTATTATTTTTGAAGATTGTGAAATTATTGTCCTTAAAATGTTTCGTAATACATTGGAGCATCCACTGAAATGGGCACCTACCCAGCTGGACTTTCCTGGTAATCAAATGTCAATAAATAACTAAATAAATAAAGTGACCATTCCTTCCTTTCTCTTTGTCTTTCTTGTAGCCACTGTTCCACAAAGTCAGCTCAGCCAGTAGCATAGAGTAGCTGAAGGGACAAACCAAAAGGGTTGGCCGTTTTCCGGACTACCTGAGCAGGTGGAAGGTCTGTTAGAAGAAAAGCTTCCCTTTCTATCACACACATGCAGCCTTACTCACCCAGGAGTACTAACCCTCTGCCATATGCTAAAATATGAACATTTTAGAGTTTTCCCACTAGCAACTCTTGGTTTTGCCATTGTTTAATGTCCCTTAAATTGACTATTAATCCTCTTGGTTTAGTTATAAATAGAGAATGTTGGTTTCTCCATCTCCTATTTTATAAGCATTACTGGCTAAAGATGAAATAAATGACATTTATGTTCATGTGTCTTTTTTTTTTTTTTTTGCTTCCCCCAGGGCCTTGTCCAGTAGCTTCAATACTGGCACCCAGTCCCTATGGCTTATTCATTCTTGCCATGAAATCCCTATCAGCTCTCTATTCCATGGCAAAAGATGGGAGACAGTGAGTGGGCCAGCTTGCTGGTCCTTGGGAGGTAGCCTGCCATCTCCCCCTAGGAGCAACTCTTCCCCACTAAGCAGCTTTACCCAACTTCACCATTGCATTCTCCCAAAGGAAGCATACTTCTTCGTGCCAACATTTCGTTAGCTGCCAGTCCGAGATGCATGATGACAGCATGGGCTCAGCATGCTTGAATTCCAGTGGCTAACACCTAGTGTTCCAATAGATATCAGCCTTTTGGCAAATCAGAGCCACCTCCTTCCCCCCAGCATGGACGTGTACCTCTCAGTCCCTTCCACCCCATCCAGATCCTACAGATCTATATACTTCTATGAAATGGAGCTGGCTTGCATTTATGTGCTGAGCACTTTAAGTACATAAAACAGAACATGAAGAAAGAAAAGTGCATAGCGAGTTTTGCACTGTGGAAGCAAAAGTGCACACTTTATTTGTGGATGAGATTTATTTTATCAAGTAGGTATTCTCAGAATACAGTAATGATTAAGACAGATTTGCTTGAACAACACACTATTCTTTTTTTTTTTTTAATTTGTATTTGCTAACTAAGAAATTCTGACTAGACAAACCCTATTTTCTAGTGCCTACCTAGATGGTAGGGATCGTGTGCAATACACATAAATAAATTATAGTTAGAATTCTGAACACGCAGTACACAGAGCACATATGCAGTATAAATACATACATAGGAAGGTAGTTATTAATAGCAGCAAAATGAAAATTAAATAAACAGTGAAAGCTAAAGCAGAATTGAGAACATAATAAAAGGGTATGAAAAACACTTAGATAAATATTTTAGTGCAGTTAACAAAAACGTTCCAACAACAGGTAGAGATTCAACTTCATTTAAAGGGATATAAGAGACCAGAAATTATCATAATAATTTCATTGACAAAGTTTCTAATTTCAGCGATGGAATTGTGCAAATAATATGTGTTAGATTATGTTGGAAAGGAGAATAGAATGGCGATAATGTTGGAAGTAAAATCAGCAGGGAGCACTGATCATAAAGGACACCAATGAGAATGTCAAAGGAAAGACCATAGGTAAGGTTGGGAAGGCAAGGTCAGGCTAACAAAGTGGGTGGACAGAAGCAGAGCAAGTCCAAACAGGGAAGTACAACAAAAGAAAAAGTAAACAAAGCTCATTCCTGTCCATTTTCAACAGCAACTTAGATCCATGGCTGGGAAACAGGAAATGTACCCCAGGACTGCCCCCTACTTGGAACTCCTCAAATTAATTATGGTACAATCCCAGCTATTCTCTTTAGAGGTAATGTATAATTATTGACCATTGGATGGGTAAGGCCAATCTATAACCAAAGGACATCGGCTATGCTTAAAATGGCCCACAAAGGCACAGCTAGCCCAATACTTACCTATGAACCTATGAAAACTGGAGGGACAGAAGAATAACAAAGAAGTTTATTAAAAAAGGAGCAGCCAAAAGGAAAGTCAGAAGGTTAACTTGATGGTGGAGTGCCAAGTGATTGGTTGGTTTAGAACATCTTGTACAAGCTGACTGGGTATTTGTGAGAGTGGCAGTTAGAGGTTTGGTCTTAGATTCTTCATAAGCATGTGCTGCTTTAAGTAAACAGCCTTAGTATTAATACTTGCTAATAGTACCAGAACTCTTCTGTGTCCTCTTTCTGATTCTCCTCATTACAGTCTTTGGCTGTGTAACATGATACTTTCTTGCTGAGGTTCATTAGAAACAGAGACAGACGCTGTCGTTTTGAAGTGTAGTATGTTTATTTTAGGGAACATCATCATTTTTACATTTATTGTAGAAAGCTGCATTGTGTTCTCATAGACTGTTATTCTGTTACAGCACTGAACATTATTTTAAAATGTCTGCTTCTTGGTGGGCAATAAAGGTACCCAGTAGCACTCTGGCTTTGGAATGGCCACATAGCATTTATTTTCTTAGTACATCACTGAGTCTTCATGTGCACTTACGTGTGAAATGACCTTGTTGTAGTCACTGGCATTTCTTGGTATAGGACCAGCTGGTATCACAAAACATATGTTTTCTGCTTCAAATGACTTTACCCATGTCATATGTTAGAATGTTCCAGAGTGATTTGTCATCAGATGATACTAGAGTAGTTTGGATCTGGGTCTGCTAAGAAGGAAACGCATCAGTGATGGCATTTAGCTGTAGTAACGACAGTAAAATAATCCACAAAAGTTCTGGGCTAGCATAAACAGACTACTTCAACCAGGCCAATCCACAACACCACCCCCTGTAGGATCAAATTCCTACAATCTAAAGCAAACTGCTAATGCTTTTAATACCTTCTTCACTGAGACCATCCAAACACTTGCTAATCAACTAACAGCCGATAGCTCTGCCCTTCCAACCAATACTACTAACTCTCTCCCAACTCTAAACCTGCAACCTGTCCCAACTTCCCTCGTCTGCAACCTCTTAAGTAAACTAAAATCTACTACCCTCTCAGCTGACCAGCTACCTGCTGAATAACTGCAAAAGGCAGCCAGAGTCATAGCTTATCCTGTATCATTGCTGATAAATAGAACCATATAAGAAAGAACTATCCCCACCATCTGGAAAATCTCCTACATTATCCCCCTACACAATGGTGGAAACTCCAGAGAATATTCTAACTATCATACCATAGCTCTACTTTCCCCATTAGTTAAAATAATGGAAAAGTGCATCCACATTCAATTACTAGGCCACCTACTCCACAACAATTTACTGGCCAAATCTCAACATGGCTTCAGGTCTTTCCACAGTACAACAACTGCACTCCTATCCTTCATGGACAGCATCAATAGAAACCGTAATAGCAATCTTCTCTCTTCAGCACTTTTCAATGACGTTTCAAAAGCATTCGACATGGTCAACCACCACTTACTTCTCAATATTCTAAAATCCTTCTCTCTGGACACAAAGACTATAAAATCCTACCTTGATAATAGACAGCAGGCAGTGCTATGGGACAACAACCTCTCATCCCATCTCCCAGTTACCCTAGGTGTTCCTCAGGACTCTATATTGGGCCCCCTCCTTTTCTCAATATTTATCAATGACCTCAACCTAGCTATTCCTTTAACTGTGTACAATACGCAGATGATTCAACAATAATCTGCTCAGCTAAATCTTAATCCCAACTACAGACTCTAACTCAGACAATGTTCAATAAAACAGAAAATTGGTTTCTACAACACTGCCTCCTCATGAACCCCAAAAAAAACAAACTCCTCCTCTTCACTCCTACCCGTAAATCACTCCCAATGAACTTTTCAGTCTTATCCAATAATGGTACACTCATATCTCCCAATCCAACAACTAAACTTCTAGGGGTAACCATTGATAACAACCTGAACTTTGAAACTCATATCAACATTACCATAAAAACTGTCAACAGGAAACTAGGCTCCCTCTGTAGGATAAAACCCTTTTTCTCCCCACTAGGCCAGAACCACTATTGCCTATTCCCACCTTATCTCCACACTTCTTTATGCTACTGCTTCCTCCTTTAGGACCCATCACTGCCATAATCTGAAACAATTAGGCTGGTTAGAGCTTCTGAATCAGATTCACTTTAAACAACTCACCATTGCGCACAAAACCATTTTCCAACCTACCAATACCCCAATACTTCCTAGTCTCATTACCCAATATAAGAACCTTTCAACTTTACACTCATCTAATAAATTACTTGTATCAACATGTAAATCTAATAACATGGCAGGAGATGCTCTGTTCTCAAATGCAGTTGGAAAGTATTGGAACCAACTCCCCCATGAACTTACATCACTGACTTGATTTACACTTTTTAAACACAATCTGAAACTCTATCTTAAAACCCATTGGTTCTGTCCCTGTACAAATCCAGACTAATCTCATACTATATCCCAAATACCCTCTCTTAAGACCTAATTCCTGCTCTATCTGTGTCTTTTTAGATCAAGGCCTATCCTTGGCAAAAACATATCTTATCCTAATAGAGATAATTTAAAATACCTAGTCAAATTCTTCTGCATATAATTCTAAAGCATCCTACCTAAGGCAGGCAACACGTATTGTTTAAACTTTGAGCATTGCTGAACTGTTGAAACTTGAAGTATGCATTTGTTTAACAATTACTTTCTAGTTACTAATGAAGTCTTGTACATAAAATCTAAAATATCTTATCTAATGTTTGTAACATGTTTTTTGTATAAACTGTGAAGATTCCTGAACTGTTTAAAATTTGTAGTATTTAACTGTATTAGACTATCCTGGTCAACAAATGTAAAATAAATAAAATAAATAAATAAAAGCAAGGTTAAGTTTAAAGTTCTTCCATGCCCCCCTTTCCTTTGTTCACTAGCATTGGAAATCCCATAGTACATGCCCACTGCTCTCATTGCATTAGGTGCTAGAACTTATTATATTACAGATCGCTGAGTTGCTATTTCACATTTGTAAAAGAATATTATGGTATTTGAAGACTGAATCTGAACTTTACTAAAGGTTTGTACTAAGGAGACAGACCAAAATGTATTGTTTTTCTCTGTATGTGCTTGACATGTTTTCAGTAGTCTTCTGGCAAGCAGAGGGCCTGAATGCCACTTGTACCATGAACAGTTGTCTGGAGATGCTCCTTATGGACTTGGGTCAGTGGGATTAGTGGTTGACTCCAGTAACAGTATAGCATGCCAGTAATTTATCCATTGCAGCCTTCACCAAGGATTGTAGTTAGTCCTCAAGTGCCACCACTGATTAGAGCCAATGCTTAAATCCCATTTCCCAGTGTCTGCTGCACTGCATACTGTCCAGCTGTTTGTACTCCACCAACATGTGCTGCAGCGTACATTAAGATCATTTTCATTTTATCCCCTAAATTTTATAGTCTCCATGTATACCCCACTCCCACTTGTTAACACCACCTATCAGCTACCTATAATATGAGTATAATTTGATAATTTCTTTCCTTTTGTAAGGGTATATATATATATATATATATATATATATATATATATATATATATATATATATATGTATGTACACATATTAAAGTATACTCAAATGATCAACTAAAGATGGACCCCTGCCCTCCAAAAAAAAAAAAAAAAATATATATATATATATATATATATTTATATATATATATATATATAGAGAGAGAGAGAGAGAGAGATGACTTTACTATTTTGTAATAACATTCTCCTTTTCACTAAAGTGCCTATTGTGTATTGTACTTTCTTTATTGTCTCTAGATATTTCTGTTAAATTCTATGTAAAACCGACACTGTACCTGTCAATGTTCTTGTTTATTGGAGCTTTTCTCCCCAGGCCTCAGCTGAAAATGGGCTCACACCCAGACGGACTATCCCGGTCACCAAATGTAAAATAAATAAATAATAAATAATAGGAACCCCTTAGATCACCTTCCATGGAGAGAAGACATTCTTCAGTTGACTTTACTACAGCAACTTTCAGGGTTTTATAGAATGGCCTAAGAAGGTCCAGATTGTCTGTGCATTAGAAGTAAAATTATAAATGTTTCAGCCTTTGTTGATGAAACCTTTGTCTACCAACTTAACTGAATGTACAAACCATGTGATGTGGGTCAGGGGTCAGATTCTCCTTCTATAGAGCCTTCATAATGTTATCAGCATTTTTGACAATATAAACAATGAGTACTTAGGCAGACGACTAAACAATTCAAAAACATATCCTCAATACCCTCATATTAGTTATTATTTACAAGCACAAAAAGCACAATGCTTCCATCTTGTTATTTCATGAAAGATGCTTGCCTTCTGCTGATAACTATAAAAACTGCCACTAGCAGAAAATCATCACTCACACAATGAAAATAATTGTGTTGGTGAGAAGACAGGACAGGGAAGGAACAATACTTTACACAGTGAACTCATGACTGTATATTATGCAGTTAGACTACTCTGCTCCATGTATTTTTTGTTTCTTTCTAGGTCTTTTCCCTTTAATGCAAATGTACTGTCAAAACCTCTTCTCATAGATCTCCAACTCATTTTATCATTTGAAGGTAAGAGTTGACAGGAGGAGCCATCATCTAGATAATCATCAAGGGAGGTCAGTTCCTCTTCCTCTGTACATACCTCTCAGATCTGCTTGTGCCAAGTGTGAAGGCTGCCAGCCCAGCTAGCTAGAATTTTGTAAATAATTCTATGTCATTGTAAATAATAATATGATCCATAGGCTTGTCTACAAATGTAAGTAATCTGTGTATGTGATGAGCTTAAAAAAATTTAACCACAATGCACCTTGCTGGAAAAGAGCAGAAATGTATATGGACTATATTCCTGTGCAAATGTATGTTTTCATAGAAGTGGGAACATACAGAGTTAACTTACAAACTCTGAGAAAATAAGTAAAGATTTATACAATTGTGTTTACCACAGTTAGAAGACAGAATTTCTGCAGCTAGAGTTTCTTTCTATTGTCTTAAGACAGAAATAATTACTAGGTTTAAAATGTAAAAGTGTTGATTGTTTTAGGATTTCCAGTTTCAGGCAAGCTTCTAAGAGATAAGTGTCAGCTTCTAAGAGATTCATATCTTCCATAGAGACATGTTAAATTCTGTTGGTAGCTGTTTAGCTTGGGAACTAGATTCAGGTGTCAAATAGTGATGCCATCCAGCTAACCCAGCAGTAATATGTATTATTAATTTAAGAACTATCTCAGAAAGAAAGTCAGTGCATTTTGAATTTTGTTCTGGACCTGTAAACATCTCAACAGCACTTCTCATCTATATCTACCTGGCTCTGTAAGCAAGATATTTAGGGCATAGTATCTGTTAGAGATAGATAGGAATACAGCAAGAGTAGTCTAGATGTTGTCTGTATTTATGTAAGACTGTTCTGCAATGTTTTAAAATATTTCCTGTGATTCTGAACTCTACTGGCACTGTTCTCCTCAGTGAATCTTGGACTGACACCTCAGTGGGAGGGGTAGCAATGTCCCAGCAGCTATCTCCTCCCCAGGTTCAAGAAATCCGAGCGGTGTTACAGGAGTTTGGGGACATGTTCACTGGGAAATCAGGGTGCACCCACCTGGTGGAGCACCATGTGGATACAGGACCCCAAAGGCGTATTAGGTAGGCCCCTTATATGTTGTCTGAGAGATTCAAACAGACTGAGGGAGGAGATACAGGAAATGTTGCAACTAAGGGTAATTCAGGAGTCCAACAGTCCCTGGGACTCCCCAGTGGTGCTGGTACAAAAGAAGGATGGCAGCACTAGGTTCTGTGTGGACTACAGGAAATTAAATAGTCACACAGAGTCAGATGCTTACCCCATGCCTAGGACAGATGAAGCCCTAGAGCAGCTGGGTGCGTGGGGCTAAATATCTTACCACCATTGATCTTACCAGGGGTTAATGGCAGGTGCCCTTGACTCCCATTGCTAGAGAGAGGTCAGCCTTTGTGACTCCTTTTGGCTAGTATGAGTTCACAAAGATGCACTTTTAGATGAAAAATACCCCAGTGACTTTCCAGAGGCTAGTTGGTCATATCCTAGCAGGAGCAGGAGGTTTTGCCCTTGCTTACCTAGATCATATTGCCATCTACAGCCATTCCTGGCAAAAGCACCTTAAGCATGTCAGGGAGGTGCTGGGCAGACTACAGAAGGCAGGGTTGACCATCAAGCCCAGCAAATATCAGGTGGCTATGGCAGAGGTCTCCTACCTAGGACATAGAGTGGAGAGTTGTAAGATCAGGTCAGAACTGGCCAAAGTGGAAGCCATTCAGGCATGGCCTGCACCTGTTACCAAAAAGCAGCTAAAGGCATTCTTAGGGCAGCAGGGTACTACAGAAAGTTTGTCCCCAGTTATAGTACCATAGCTGCTCCCCTCACAGACCTGACAAGGAAAAACAGGCCAGATAAGGTAGTGTGGACCTCAGCATGTGAACAGGCATTCCAGAAGCTTAAAGAAGTTTTGGGATGACCCCCACCCTCCTGTGTTAGCCAGTCCAGATTACAGCAAAGAATTTGTTCTGCAGCTGGATGCTTCAAACCATGGGGTGGGGGCTGTACTTAGCCAGATTTCTTCAGAGGCAGAAGAGCACCCAGTGATTTATCTCAGTCGTAGGCTCCAACCCAGGGAGGAATGCTATGCAGCTGTAAAAAAGGAATGCCTAGTCATAGTGTGGGCACTGCAGAAACTTCAGCCTTATCTGTATGGAAGGAAATTCACTGCAGTTACAGACCACAGTCCCCTAACATGGTTACATCAAGCCAGCCAGCAAAATTACAAGTTGCTAAGGTGGAGCCTAGGGTTGCAAGCATATGATATGACATTGCATCACCGCAGTGAGGTTAGCAATGCCAATGCAGATGGGCTCTCAAGACAGGAAATGGGGTAATGTATTCCCAGATAAACTCAACCCTCTCAAGCAACATTTCTCAAGGGTCACTTGAAAAACTAGCTTGAGTTCTCGTGGGGGGAGAATTATGAAGGCTGCCAGCCCAGCTAGGTAGAATTTTGTAAATAATTCTATGTCATTGTAAATATTAATATGATCCATAGGCTTGTATACAAATGTAAGTAACCTGTGTATTATGTGCTGAGCTTCAAAAATGTAACCACAGTGCACCCTACTGGAAAAGAGCAGAAATGTATATGGACTATATGCTTGTGCAAATGTATGTTTTCATAGTAGAAGCTGGAACATACAGAGTTAACATGCAAACTCTGAGAACATAAGCAAAGAGTTATATTATACAATTGTATTTACCACAGCTAGAAGACAGAATGTCTGCAGTGAGTTTCTTTCTGTTGTCTTAAGACAGAAATAATTACTAAGTTTAAAATGCAAAACTGTTAATTGTTTTACGACTTCCAATTTTAGGCAAGCTTCTAAGAGGAATATAACAAGAGTAGTCTAGATATTTTCTGTATTTATGTGAGACTGTCCTGCAATGTTGTTTTAAAATATTTTCTCTGATTCTAAACTCTACTGTCACTGTGTCAAGTAGTCTTGTGCTTTTATTATTTATTATTAAATATATTTAAACCTTTTAATTGTGGCTGGTTTTGTATAGAGATATTTAATCTCTGTGCGTACTTCCATATGTATTTGGTGATATTGTACAGGCCACTCTGGAATAGGCTTAAAAGTTCTGGTCTCACTTACCATTTGGATAACAGTAACATTACAAAGTAGAATTGGTCACCCTTTGGGAAGGGCCTTAGAGTAGCTGATAAGGGTGGTTGACAACAGTGCTTTGTACCTTATAGTCTAGGCAGAAGGGGGCATAGCTAGTGAACCTGTGGCAGCTTTCCTCAGGAGTGTCTGTGTGTCTGTATATAAATCAAATGTTAAAGTGTATGTGTGTGTGTATCAGCTACTTGGGCAGGGAAAAGAAGCACTGGTTGGACAGAGGGGGTACTGGAGATTTCGGCTTGACCACTCAGCTGAGATATTAACCCGATAGCTGTGCCAGTAGGGAGCCTTATTGGCGATCTGGAGAGAGAGAGAGAGAAACCAGCCCCAGACTGAAGGTGATCTCTGTGTGGTCTTAAGGGAAATTGCACTTTACTGTGTGTGTACTTGTCATCCTCCCAATGTGCACATCCTTCACTGGTGTTAGTGGTGAGGATTGAGGCTCCTTGATTACTGGGTCAGGGCAGGGGCATCACAACAGGATCATGTTTGTCTAGCAGCATAAGAGTCTGGCTTTACCCCTCTCCCCAAACAGGGCCACCAATGCTTAAAGAAAGACACTAATTTTCCACAGGCTGGACAACTATCTAACAGCCCCAAGTATGCAAATTCTTAATTTCTTATTGGGGCAATGGTGGACAATTTTCCTATTAATCGATTCCTCCTTACTGCAGCCTGACTTCTACAGTACTTTTAAAGTACCACACCAAGGATGTAATCATGGGCTAATGTGCTTTGCCAGAAATGTGTCTACTGTTACTTGCACATCTTGTTGGGCACAGACATCATTACTCCTACATGGTGCATGTCTTCTCTCCTGCATTTGATAGGAGGCAGTCATGCAAGTGGATTGGCTGCCTGCTTCGCTAAAGGTAAGTGACCAATGTTAGCTAGTCATTCCCACCTTCCCCTTCTGGCTCTTCAAGGGATGTTGCCCAAAGTTGAACTTGGTCCATCTAGATTATGATTAGAGGTTCATCAGTTTGCTCCATGAAACTGAGACTTCTCCATGGTAATGATGAGGACCTTTCTTCAGTGAAGCCTCAGGAGAAAGTTAGACAGCACATAAATATTACAAAGGTCTCAGAATGCAACAAGTTTGACAAAACTTAACAGGGACCAAATCATTTAATAAACCCATTTTCATCACAGGTTTGGAGCAAGGACATTGCTGAAGTGAGAATGGTAGCAACTCAATGGTTAACTTCTCATAGATCTAAGGTATGTTACCTTCAAGTAAGTCTTTCACAGATATGTTGCATCTGTTGTTAGAGACACACTTTTGTAATTACCTTTGTTGTCATTTTATTTTAAGTTCATGTTTAATGTTTCCCCCACTACAAAAAAATGCTTATTTGGAAGTACAATACACCTTTGTTGTATTTTAATAATGCTGTTTTAGGGGCTTACATAAACTAGAGCTACAATTCACCATGTTTTGTTCTTTGTGTTTCTTTTTTATTTTGAAACAGGTGTGTGTGTGTGTGTGTGTGTGTGTGTGTGTGTGTGTGTGTGTGTGTGTGTGTGTGTGTGTGTGTGTGTGTGTGTGTGTAATAAAGGGGAAAGTATCAACTGATAAACAGTTGTAAATCAGTTAGTTCCATTTATAAAACAAATTGCTTACAATTAGTTAGCACTCCACATATTAACTAATCAGTGATTCTATCCCTGAATTATGTCAATACATCCAAGCAGGGTGTACTGAATGGGGTAGGATATTTACAGCTGCTTTAGTGACATTTCAGCAAAATGCTGGAATTTTATAACCTCTTATTTTAGCTTTGCTTGGATTAAAAATGTTAATTTTATTACCAGTAGGTGATCACAAGCACAAAGGGAAAATCATTAAACATGATCTTAATGGAACATCATCATTATCGCATTCATTTGCTTAGCTCCCTATCAGAACGTAGATCTCTGGACTTCTGAGTGTCCCAGCATTTCAAAAAATAAAATGTTATTCATATACAAAGCGGTGAATTCTGAAACACACTGGTACACCTTTAAGGTGCTTTCTGATAGGTTTCCCCTTGCATCTCTTTCCTTGGAGGCTAGGCCCCCACAACCATTTTAGTTTTGTACACTAACTCCAAGAATGTTGTACCTCTGAGTAAGGAAAATATTCTCAGGTGCTGCAGTCTTATTATAAATATTCTCCTACATTTGGTCTGCAGATTGCAGTTATGGCTTTCAGAATTTCATCAGGTGCCACATTTTACTGAAGGCAAGTTTAACAGAAGACTGGAGGTTAAGAACACAGAAAAGGACTTGGAGATCCTAGCCAACAACAAACTAGTTTTCTGTGTGTAAATACAAATGTGTAGTAGAGCTAATAGACACATAGGCTATGTAACAAGGATGACAACATTTGAAAACCCAGGAGTACATATTTTTTACAAACTTTAGTGAACAACTTATGTTTTGATGAAGAAGCCACAAAAAGACAGACATTAGAAAGTGAAAAGATTTAGAAAATAATAAGTGGGTTCTCTTTAGTTTGTGGTATTCTTGTTATGTGCCATTACAGTGTACTCCATACCATAGATTGTTAAATGAGCGCACAGGGCACTGAGACAATAGTATATATATATATATATATATATATATATATATATATATATATATATATAGAGAGAGAGAGAGAGAGAGAGATAGCTATAGATATATATATATATATTTTTCAGATGAGAGAAAAAGAGACACCTAACAAGAGAAGAAAGAATATATTTGAATGACCAGTTAATAGCACAGTTAATAAAGGGATATTCTTACATGAAAAAATAAGAATAGAAAAGAAATTAGAAATCATTAGAAGTAACTTGGATGAAAATAATGTCTACAAAAAAATTATCAGTAAAGTATATGAGGAAGCAATGCGAATTGCTAATAGTTATCACTGCTTGAAATAAAATTGAATAAACATGTTAACAATAGTATCATTCATTGTCTTTGCTAAATATACCAAATTGAATTAGAGGTAGTCATTCCCGGAGAGAGAATGCCATTAGAAACCTACCAGTTGCCATCAAGCAAGGGACTATAAATGAGGATATTACTGTAAAAGTACGCACACACAAGATCGTCTACATGTAGCACAGAAATATGCCCTATTGCTACATCACTATGAAAAGACAACCTTTAAAGATAACCAAAGAAGTGAAGAAAAATATATTGGCATCAAACTCAGTGGGGTATTGAACTATTCAAAGAAATATTTACTAGCTACAAACAAATGTGATATCTAGCACTGCATTTTAGGAGAAGTTTCTTTAGAAGCAGGGAAGTGAGTGCAGATCCCTGCTTTATAAAGCCCTGATAGGAGTGCGCTTGGAGTATCATGTAGGATTCAAGAGATTAAAGGAAATCAGAGCCGTAGAAGATTTGAAAAACAAGAGCTATAATGGTGTAGGATATTGAAGATTTACTCAGGGGTCACATGCTTTATTTACTGGAAATCCACATCCTTGATGACTGAAGGGACAAAACTGCCTCTGTGCCACTGAAGGACAAAGACCTGATTGCATCCCATGTATGTGAGTTAAGTACCCAATCCTGGAGCTGCAGAAACTTGAAAGGGGTGGGCTGGGAGTGAATGGTTGACGTTAGCCTGCCCTTCTCAGTGAGCTAGGGGGTGAAAAACCTTGGTGTTGAGTGACAATTGTGATAGAACGGACACAACAGTAATGTACCATCAGGACAGTGCACTGATTACAGAAAACAGTATTTTGCAATGTGTCTAGGCTTAATGTGTGGAATCTTGCACCTCATTCCACTATTGTAGGTTGGGCTTTGGTAATGTACAAAGTGACTGTCTTCAAAGGGATGGGGAAAACAGGTCATACAAAAATCATCAGTGACTCTCCAAAGATAATATTAACCTGGAGCCGACTGACCTGTAGTCTCCTGACTTAGAGACAGTTATGACTTTGATCCTGAATTGCCCTGTTCTCCCAGCACTGGACCCTGGTCTATAGAGTAGGCCACAGTTTAGGTCACTGAAATAAAGAGTATTCTTAGGCAGGCTGATTGTCAGAGCCCAGAGGTGGCACCACACTAGAACATATGCTCCAGCTGTGGAATACTATGTCCAGATGAGTGCCCCAGTAAAAAAATAGAACTTTTTTTTCTCCATGGAAATCAGCCCATGTCCCAGTACTCTGCAGTCTGAGCACCTGGATTCAGTTGCTGAAAGCAACTGATTAAAGCACTTAGACTGCACAGCTCTCAAAAGTCTCTAGTCATATTCATGCATTACTAGAAAGTGATGACTAGATTGCAATGTTTTTTGAGTTGTCAGTCTCCAGGCATCTATTACTACTGAGAAATGTGCAGTCAAGTATGTTCAATCGGTTGCTTTTAATAACTGAACTCAATGCTTTCCCACCAATTTCGAGTCAAGTAGTCAAACTCCCAGAGACTGCCCAATATCCAGGTGATGTAGAGCTTAGTTGACAGTTTTCCTTTCATAGGTATGTTTTCATTTTTTAGATACTGGCCGGAAGTCAGATTAAACTATGGGCTCTATAGTTAGACTACCCTCTGCAGGCACACACACACACACACACACACACACACACACACACACACACAAACATGTATGTTTGTGTATATATAATATATATATATATATATATATATATATATCTTGCTCACTCTCTCTCTCTCAATATATATATATATATATATAGATTATATATAAGTGCGTGTGTGTGTGTGTGTGTGTGTGTGTGTGTCTGTGTGTGTGTATGTACATAAATGGATATTTCTTATATATATATATATATATATATATATATATATATATATATATAAATATATATATATATTTATATATATGGATGCATACCTCTAAGATGAATGTTGAACTTAGCGAATATCATCTGACCAAGCACCAGCACTCGATACCAAATAAAATTTTTGGTTGGGTGTAAGCCCCCCTAGCACTCCTTCACAACCCCTAATTACATATACCAACTCTACCATCATGCAACAGTGGGGAAAGGGCAAATTCCTTTATCCCCACTGTGCTGGAGATAAGAAAAAAAAAAGGTATGTGCAGTCAGCTGATTTTTGATCACACATACCTACTTTTTCCCTGTTTGACAAAGTGTCTTTCAAACACATGAATGTATTACATACCTATCTTTGTATATCTGTATATTTATGTCTATAGATAATATATATTCATGTTGCATATATGTATATTTGTGTGTGTGTGGATATATATGTATATGCATAATATATATATATATATATATATATATATATATATATATATATATATTTTATATATATATATATATATATATATATATATATATATCTACACACACACACACACACACACACACACACACACACACACACACACACACACACACACACACACACTCACATACACACATATGCATGTATATATACAAATATATTTTTATTGATATATATATATATATATATATATATATATATATATACACAAATATATTTTTATTGATATATATGTATGTAGATATATACACACACACACACACACACACACACACACACACACACACACACACACACATATGGGTCCACTTCGTAATTTCAAAAGATCACAGTCTCGAGATTCATAATATCGAACCCAGAATCTCGAGGTTGTAAAATCTCAAAATTAATAAATAATAAAAAAAAAACATGACAGCTGCTAAAACTGTGCTGTTGCATGGGGGTAAGCCCCCCTGCATCCCCCACACCCCCTACAGCTTAAATATACTAATTCTGAGATTGCGTTAAACTGAAGAGAATTGTAATGTTCTCGTTCTGTACTGTATAGCGATGTAAATTACCATTCTCTTCACTGTACAGCGATCTCGGAGTTACTATATTTAGGTTGCAGGGGGTGTGGTAGGTGCAGGGGGGCTCTCCCTCTGTAAAAACATAGTTTTAGCAGTTGTCATGTTATTTATTTATTTATTTTTATTTCTTAATTTCAAGATTTCACAACCTCTGGATTCTGGGTTAGATATTATGAATCTCGAGATTGTGATCTTTCAAAATTAAGAAGTGGACCTATATATATATATATATATATATATATATATATATATATATATATATATATATATATATAGACATAAATATACACACACACACACACACACACACACACACACACACACACACACACACACACATTTATTTATTTATTTTAATTTCCATTCACCACAGTTGGCTGCGGTGGAAGGGAGTGGGGACTGTAAACCTCTAAGCTTTGCTCACATATTCTGGACCTAGCCAGAATTAACAAGGGGCAAAATTAGGGATAAATTTATTTAAAAAGTTAATATGATAACAGGTTCTGAATTGACATGCATTTTCTGAACAGTCAGAAACATGTAACTCTTATATCTGGCATTACTGACTTGTCTGTAATTATTAGTATTTTACCAGAAATTCAGAGATGGGAAAAATATGAGGCAAAGTCAGGGACATTCTGCAAAATAAGAGGAAGTTGAGAGGTTTGATTTTGTGCATTCCTCTCAACTTTTTTGCTAAATCTTTCAATACAAACAAGGGGGTACAAAATCATATCCTCTTTGCCTGTTAGCAGTGATGGCCTGGGAGCTAGCCTTACAGCAATTTCTGATGATACAGGCCTCATACATCCTACTAAATACATTCATACATACATACATACATACATATAAATGTTTCAAGCATGGGCATTAAAGCCCTTCTAGCTTGCCAATATGCCAAAACACTTGTTCCCATAATAAATGTCCAGGCTGTTCTTAAAAATATCTAAACTAGTACTTGCTTTAATGTAATTTGGTTGTCTGTTCCAAGCATCAGCTACTCTGTCAGAGAACCAATTAGTACACTTCTCATTCGTATAGAATCTTCTACATAGTTTATCTGACGATTCTCTAGTGCTTTTTGATAACCCCAAACATTCCCAGAAGTAGTTATCCCTAAATGCCTTATATACCTGAATAAGATCTCCTCTTAAATATCTGTAAGAGACAATGTACAAGTTCAGATATTTTAGTCTTTCATAATAACTTACATTTTCACATCCATGGATGCCCTTAGTATATTTCCACTTTACTCTTTCCAGTTTATTCATGCTTGTTTTGCTATAGGATTTCCATATTGTTATTCCATACTCAAGTTTGGGTCTAATGTAACTAACAAACAATGACTTCATTATGTTTGATTTCCTAGACTTTACAAATCTTTTTATACAAGCTATAGTTCTATAACTAAAATTAGCCAATTTGTTGATATGATTAGAAAAACTCATAGCTGAATCTACCCATACACCCAGGTCCTTAAATGAGTCTACAGTTTCAATCATTGTGTGCTGTATTAAATATTCACCTTTCAGTTTATGTCTCCCAAATCTCATATGCTTAGTTTTTGATGTATTTATCAACATATTATTCTCCTGTGCACAAATGGTCAATTTAGTCAAATTATTTTCCAGATGTGCCTTATCTGTAACACTTGTAATCAGTTTACCCAATTTCAGGTCGTCAGCATATAGACTGTAGAACATCTCAGATGAAAAAGTAAGGTCTGAAAGATACAATCTAAACAAGTAAGGGCCTAGTACAGAGCCCTGTGGGACACCTTGAATGTAACCAAGGATTTCACCTGTCCAGTTAGTGTATGATACTTGCCATGTCCTATTTGTAAGCCATGCAGCTATCCATCTTATCAACAGTACATCAATACCTAGTTGTACTAATTTATTGATCAGTGTTTTGTGCATAATCCTGTCAAATGCTGAAGTTAAATCTATATAAATCACATCACAGCACAAGTTTTCATTCATAGCTGTTATTATATTGTTATAGAACATCATGTTACAGGTGGTAATAGATCTATTTTCAACATATGCATGCTGATATATGGTTTCAAGTCCCAACCTATCCAGTTCTGACAATAACTTTTCCAGTATTACCTTCTCCATTATTTTTCCACAACATGAAAGTAGACTTAAGGTTCTGTATGATTCTGGGTTTGTCCTACTCCCCTTTCCCTTAAAGACAGGTTTAATAAGTGCATGTCTCCAATCTTGAGGAATCTCCCCATATTCATATGACCTAGTGAATAATACATGGAATGGCAGTGTAAGTTCTTGCTTAAGTGTTCTCAAATCATTGTTACCTATTCCGTCTCCTCCCTGCGCTTTGTTTGGATCCAGTTTGCACAGTTCTTTTTCAATATAATATAATTTGATTCCAGTATCTGGGGTTACCTGGATGTCACTAGAACAACTTACCACCCCTTATGTGGAGCCAAACTGTTTTGCATAAGATTTTGTAACTATATTTATAATCTGTTGTGTCGAGAATAAATTTTAGAATCTGCACACAGTTTATCAATTTGTGTATCTTTACTCCTTCCACATCTTATGTATCTATAAAAAGGTTTCCTAGTATGCTCAATATCTTTATATAAATTTTCTTCAAATTTTTCTTGATCTTGTCTAACACTATGCTTAATCTGTTTGTCCAGATCAATTATTTCAGTTTTCAAAGTTGTAGTTTGACCTCTCTTCCATTTCTTATATTTTTTGTCTCTCACCTTAATCAGGTATCTTGTTCTTATGGAAATATACCCCCTGATGTTACGTGCCTAGATCCTGATGTTAAGCATTTTTTTTTACTTTTTGCACTCAATTTCTCTTTCAAAACTTTCCACATTCCATTTGCAGTTTTCCACTGAACACCTCACTTCAGTTAGTTTTATATAGCAACTTTTTTGCTTCCCTATAATCTGTAATTGACCTTCTGTGCATTGGCTTAGATTTCAGTTTGGCAGAAATACCTAGCAACAAATTCACCTTTATGACCCCATGATCACTGCACATCAATGGTGGTAAAACTTGACTTGAAGTTACAGTAATTTCTTTAGGAACACAAACAATCGGCAGGATTCACGATGGCTTGCACGGAGTCTAAGAGTAGTGTAAGACTCCATGCAGCCATCGGGATCCAGGAACAGCCTGTATGTGCGTGTAAGAGAGCACCTAAAACGGCTCTTACACGGACAGGGTGTGGATATGCTAATTACCTCACTTGCAGCTGAAAGGCATGCAAATGAGGTAATTTTGTGATCCAGGAAGCAGAAACCTTCCCGTGTAAGAGCCGTGTTATCTGCAGAAATGTACTCAGTTGATAACTGAGTACCGTTCTGCAAATAACACAATGGAGCCTTGTCAGCTCCAAATAAAGGTTGCAAATGTCCCAGGCAGCATGCCAATGGCCAAATATGTAGCCACTGGCAACGTACCCCGATGCAAAAATAAAATAAAGATGTTTAAACGTAGCACAGTGCCGTGCAAATGGGCTGCGCTATAAAAAAACAGAAAAATAAAAAAATTAAACCCACAAACGTGGGTTTTATGCAAAGCATGAATTTACAATGTAAGGGAATAGCAGGCTGAAAACAACATGGCCACCGAGTAGGGGTTGCTAAGGGGGGAAGCTGAGTGTAAGACATGTAACTAAGCATTAGTAGGCAATCCCATGTAAATGAGTGGTAGGATAGTGAATCGTACTGTCACATAGGAAATGAGCACATTCTGTGCAGTGTAGGAGTAGGATAAGGGGGAGTAACAGAGTAGGAGATAGGTGACATCACAGGGGGGAATGTATGAAAGAAATGCAGCTCATTGGAGCACAGTGGCATGTGAAAGATGTCAGGCACACATCATGGAAAGAGGAATGTCAACAAGTAGGCATGGGAAAGCCAAGAAATGGAAGGTGTACACTATGGATAACACCAAAGTTTCTTGCAGGGCGTGCATGCGCGCGTGTGTGCGCTGGTAGGCATGGGTAAGAGAGAGTGCGCGCGTGTAAGCGTGAATGCGTGCATTTAAGGCAGAATAAGCATGTTGGAGTCTGTTTAAACACCTGTACGCTTGTTTGCGCTGGTGTGCACACGTTTTAACCCGATTAAGCAGATTCTAGTCCGTCTAAGCATGTGTGCGTGCGTGTTAGCCGCTGTGAGTGTGTTTTGGCTGGTATGCGCCTGAGGAAACAGAAGGGAAAAAGGAAGCATGAGAAATAGTAGGAAGCTAGCAGGGATTACTGGCAGAGCTAGCAGGTGAAAACAATCAGAAGCAGGCAATTACACAGGCAGAACAGTAGCCCAGCCCAGCACTTAAAACTCTGCAAACAACAGTGCAGAATGTTTCTCTCAAGAGACACTGCAACAGAGGAGTAAGCTATTAGAAGTGAAAACTGAAAAAGCTTCACTCAGACCAAAAATGCTAGCAGCTGCCATAGCTGTTATAAGGAGACATATGCAACTTGCTGAGGGTGGTGACTATGCAAATGCTGCCGGACAACCCACAGTGAGGAGACGGAGAAGAGTGTACAGGCCCAGGGTCACCTACCAGGGGTTACATGAGCTGGAGATAGTGGAGCGCTATAGAGTGGACAGAGACCTCCTAGAGCAAATTGTTGAGCTGTGCAGGCCACGCCTCACACACAGAACCAACAGAGGGGAACCCATCCCAGTGGAAACCAAGGTATGTGTTGGCCTAAGAATACTAGCAACAGGTACCTTCCAGAGACCAACTGGTGATATGATGGGGATATCACAGGCATCAGCATCCAGGGTACTGCACCAGTTCCGGGATGCCATGTCAGCACATGCCAGTGATCATGTATATTTCCCCATTTCCCATGAGGAATTGGCCAGCAATATGCGTCTCTTCCAGCAAATAGCGGAATACCCTGAGGTAGTGGGTGCAATAGACTGCACGCATATACGCATCAAAGCACCAGCTGGTGAGTGGGGTAGGGCCTACATTGACCGCAAGGGCTTCCCCTCCATCAACTGTCAGGTCGTGTGTGATGCCTAGGGCATAATAATGAATGTGTGTGCTGGCTGCCCTGGAAGCTACCATGATTCCCATATCTGGCATTTGACGCAGCTGTACCAGACATTTGCCAATGGGGACATCCCACATGGTCACTTAGTGGGGGATGCTGGCTATGCACTCGAGCCGTGGCTGATGACACCCATCAGAAATGCACACACACCTGAACAAGAACGCCATAATGAGGCACACGCACAAACACGAAATGTAATCAAGCGTGTGTTTGGGCTGCTCAAGTCACGGTTCCGGTGCCTGGACACATCTGGTGGAGCCTTGCAGTACTCACCAACTACATGTACCCAAATTGTCATAGTATGTGCTATGCTACATAATATGATTCTGTGAAAACAGCTGCAGCAGGACCAGCATAGGGCTGGGCCAAACAGCCCCCCACCATTGCCAAGCCAATCACAGGCAGAGCGTGACTCAGAGGAGGTGGAACAACCTGGGCCTGCCCCAGTAGGCAGAAGGAGGCGTGCCCAGTATGCCTTGGCCTTGGCCAAGCGGCAACGCATAGCACATACACTGGCTCAGTAAGAACCCTGGAAATGATACCTCTCTCTGACTCACACATATAGTAAAAGGGATGCCTAAGTTGACACAACCTGCTTTCAAACATGTACAGGGAGTGTAGTATGTGCATCCAACATAGACAGCCCTGCAGCACCACCTGAGCCATGATTGCCATGTGTTAAGCAATGTAACACCATGTGGTATATGCAAACTTGATGACCCTGACTAACATCCTACCCTCACCAAGCATGATGCCACAATATGAAGACGAGATGATCAATTACAATAATTGGCTTAAGTATTGCTGTTAGTCAAAGGGGATCCAATGCGTGCCAGCCTGGGATGACATGCTGAGCAAGACACGATGCTCCACCTGCTAGGGATGGTGTGCACCTATCACTCATGGCCTTTTGGATACTGGCAAAGGCTGTTGTCACCCCCACCGTGCCTTGAATAGGTAAGGCTCAAAACACAAACCTACCTCCATAGGTATCACAAGGGATAAGAACCTAGATGTAATGCTACCCAATGCCAGAAGTCTAAACTGCAAGATGCATGCAGTCTAAACTCCCCTCAGCATGGAGAATGTTGATATCTGTTCTGTAACAGAAAACTCGGTCAAGGCTCACAAGAGCACCCTAACACTACCAGGTTACACCTCATACCGTGCTTTACAGCCCCAAAACATGGAACAAACTACAAAAGGAGGGTGACTAGCAATAATTGTCAAGGATAACCACACGCCCATGTTGGTACCACAACAAGAAGCAGCATGGACTATCCACGGTCAAGTAACAGTGGCTAAAACTGCCTCCCAGTTTGTAGCCTGCTACAGACTACCCTCCTAATGCCAGGAACTGCACTTGGCCTACATTGGAACACATGAAAATATCAAGCTCTCCAAACAACATTATATTGGGCGACTGAAAATACTCAAACATAGACTGGGAGCATTATTCTAGCTCCAACACCCTAGGCCAAAGGTTCCTAGAATTCATAAACCAAAATGCTCAGGAACAACTTACCACTCCCACAAGAGGGGTAAGCATACTGGATGTGATAATCAGCAACATGGGTACGGGATGGCAAGATGAGAAGTGTATTGCTCACTGGTAAAACCAGACCATAGAGTAATCACACTGGATATTCACATCCTGACTCCAGTCCCTGGGCAGAAAACCACAGTGAAAAACATTTGTAAAGCAAATGTTGCACTCCTCCAAACTGATGTGGAATCCATTAAAGGCCCTGTGCCTGTGGAAAATATGAGCCACACCTCAGAACCCTTTATAAATGCATTCTATGAACACTTTCAGGAATGCATGGATTATGCAATCCCAAATAAAACCAAGACCTAATTCCATACACGCAGACATCTGGCCTGGTGGACCCCAACCATTACCAAACCATGCAAGAGAAGGAGGAAGCTACTACATGATAGAGCAAATCACAAAAAGGGAAGTAATCTCTGATCAGTATTATGGCAATAAAATATGACCACACATAAAATCCACTAAGGCCAGCTACAACATGTTGAATCTGTGAATCTTGAGGCAATGTTACACCTGCCCCATGTACACAGACAACCCCCTCCTCCCCCCAAGAAATACAAATATATGTGAGAGATGCAACCATTTATCCAAACTGGAGGCCAAACTCTCTCAACTCAGTACTGTCAAAACTAGTCAGGAGGAGAAGGTAACCACACACACCACAAACCCAGTCTCACATAGACCTATCACAACTGCAAACCAAAGACATAAACACACAAAAACATTCCCAGAGGCTCTAATTAAAAATCCACCAAATCAACAGAAGCCTCCAAAGCAGACACCCAAGCAACCACTACCTCAAAACATAGCACATGCAACACATAGTACACAAAGTCAGTGTGCAACAGTCACAGCCCTTAAGGGCAAACAACATGCCTGATACACTTGTAATAGGTGACTCCATAGTCAGACACACTGATGTCCCGCTCACCAGACTGAACAAGGAAAAGGTTACAGTAAGCTGCCTGTAGGCCGCTACAATCCGCCACATAACACAAGCACGCAGGTCACTCCAAAGCAAGTACAAATATGACTCAGTCATTATCCATGCTGGTGTGAATAACCTGAGACGTACCTCCCTGGACTACATGAAAAGAGACATAGAGGAGCTCTCCGATTATGTAGCCCAGGCCGGTATGACCCTGACCCTGAGCAGCATCCTACCCTCACCAGGAATGATGCCACAGTACAAACACAGAATGATCAGCTTTAACAATTGGCTTAATTACTGGTGTCATTCCAAGGGGATCCAATGTCTGTCTGCTTGGGATGACATGCTTGACAAGCCACGCTGCTTCACCAGGGATGGCTTGCACCTGTCACCCCTGGGCGTCTGGATATTGGCTAAGGCTCTTGCCACCTCCATAGTGCCTTTTGTAGGCAAGGCTGAAAAGACAAACCCACCTCCCTAGAAAACATAAGTGGAAAAAACATAAGGGTAATGCTGCTCAACGCCAGAAGTCTAAACCTCAAGATGCACGCTCTCGAGGCCCTCCCCAGTATGGAGAACATCGATGTCTGTGCAGTGACGGAAACCTGCATCAAGGCTCCTGAGAGCACCCCAGCACTACCAGGTTATACCTCATATCATGCTTTTCGGCCCCAAAACCTGGACCAAACCACAAAAGGAGGGGGAGTATCCATATTCATCAAAGATACCCACACCTCCAGGTTACTGACAATGCACGAAGCATCAGAGACCATCCATGTGCAATTAACCATAGGCAAAACTGCTGTACAGTTTGTAGCATGCTACAGACCACCCTCTCAAACCCAGGAACCCCACTCAGCCTTCCTGAAGACACTGGAGAGTATGAATGTCTCTCCAAATACCAAACATGGTACTCACAAATTACCACATAGGTGGTAATCCATTATGTATGGAAGAAGTAATCAGGGAACTAGGGACACAAGTGGACAGTAACCTCTCATGTGATACTCACATTGCCAAGGTGGCTAAGAAGACCTTCTATATTGGCCACCTTATCATGAAAGGATTCACATCTACATCAAGAGAGATCATTGTGCCCCTATACTCTTCTCTTATCAGGCCCATAATTGAGTACAATGCCCCATTTGAGATGTACCTTACCCGACACCTGCAGCAGTTAGAAAGACCCTAAAAGTACCTCACCAAGAGGATAAAGGGTCTCAAACATTTGTCATATGCTGCCCGGCTGAAGAAACCCCAGCTGTATGCAGTCACATACTGCCTACTCAGAGGCGATGTATGCCCGATGTACAAGGCCATGTCCAATCCAGAATTAATGGACATGCTCCACCTCAGAAAATCCAAATCCATCAGAGCCATGAGAGCGAGAGATTTCAACCTCAACACATAAATAAATAGGATGTGCTGGAGGGACAGATTCATAACCCAGAGGCTCCCTACACTCTGGAACAGAATCCCAGTCCATGTTAGGCAGAGCCCCTCACTGACTCTCTTCAAGAGGAGTCTTGACGAGTGGATGGGAGATCATAGATTTACACTGGAGGTCATCACTGTGTCACGTCTAGACAGAGGCACAGTAAAGTAAACCCTAAATGGGCATAATATTCACATAGCAAGGGGTGGCAAAAGCCACACACACTCTGGCTAGGCTTATAAATGCCCTAGGTCAGATAGCCTAGTATGAACCTATGAACCTATGAAGATACAAATTGTACAGGACACTAAGGATAATCACAAGGCTTTCTTAACTGATGGTAGGAACCTTGGTGGGAATTCACAGATATGCTCTGAATTACTCAAATATTACAAACAATACACCAAACCCACACACATTGCCAACATCCAACCTGACAGGTTCAGTGTAAATTCCCCCCCCCCCACCAAAATGCCAAATATCTATCCCAGCAGAGTGCTGGCCCCCTGACATTGCAGATGCTGAGGTAACAGCCAGCATCTTCAAAGCAAAACACACAGCATCAATGGTACGAGATGGTGTCCTGGGCTGCGTCCAACATGAACTCCAAGAAGAATGGAACGCCAAATAACACTACTGCTCAATTTCTGCCTTACCACAGGATATGTACCCAAAGAGCAGTGTACAGCAACAGTGGTCCCTCTCCACAAAGGTGGTGCCTGAATGGATACTGCAAACTATCACCCCAGAATCCCGACAAGCTTGGTCTACAAAGCTATGGAAAGGATCATCATGGACCTCAGAAATAAAGATATTGGGGACCTACAGACACTGGACCCTACCCAGTGTGGCTTTCTTAAGGGCAGATCCTGCCCCTTAAACATGTTTGACTCATTTGAAACTGTCATCAAGGCCATTGATGAGGGGAATGTGGTCCACACAGCCTATCTGGACCTTGCAAAAGCCTTCCATACAATACCCCACGTGTTCATTATAGATAAGCTCACCAGCTTAAATATAAACCCCTATGTCAGTAGATGGGTTGCAAACCAGCTCAAGGACAGAACTGACATGGTCAGAAATGCTGCAGCCATGTCAGACTACAAACCAGCTACAACTGGCATCCCACAAGGCTTGGTCCTGGGACCTCCCTTGTTTGGTATATATTTCCCATAGGTACAGGCCAACATGGAAGGACTGTGTCTGAACAAGTTTGCAGATGACTACAAACTGGGCACCATATCTGACCCTCCAGCTGACACAAGCATCCTACAAAAGGGCCACATAGAAACAGACAACTGGTGCCAGAGCCATGTCATCAAGCTAAATGCAGAAAAGTGTATAGTCATCCCCTGTGGATAAACAGTAAGTGCCCACCAATTACCACATAGGTGTTAACCCATTAAGTACTTTAGAAGTAATAAGAGACCTGGGGACACAAGTTGATAGATATCTTGCATTTGACAACCATGTGGCTGTAGTGGTTACAGAAACATACCATATACCCACCTAATCATGAAGGTAGTCACATCTAGATCAGGGGAGGTCATCATGCCTCTTCAGTCATCCTTCATCAGCCTCACAATTGAGTACAATGGCCCCTGTGGGATGTACCTCAGCAGACACCTCCAGCAACTGGAAAGACCCCAAAAGTACCTCACCAGGAGGATCAAAGAGCTCTAACAGATGCCATGTGTTGCCTGATTAAACAAACTGCAGCTCCACACAGTGCCATACTGCCTGCCCAGAGGCAATCTGTGCCTGATGTATAAAGCCATGTCCAAGCTGGAATCAATGAACATGCTGCACCTTGTAAAATCTGAATGCCAGTGAGCTATGCACATGAGAGACCTGAACCCCAGCACTGACATAAATAGGACATGCTGCAGTGATTGATCCATAACCCAGAAGATCCCTCCACTCTTGAGTAAACTCCCAGTACAGGTTAGCCAGAGAGTCCCTCATTGACTCTCCTCAAGAGGAATCTTGATGAGTGGATGGGAGATGGTAGGTTTACCCTGGGTATCACTGTTATGTCACGGGTAGACAGAGGCACAGTATACTAACCTTGAAATATGTCATGGCAAACTCCAGTTACAATGTGTGTTGAAGGACAAACACACTCTCTGACTAGCATTAGAAATGGCCTAGGGCACATAGCTAGTGTTTGTCAATGTCCACCCAAGTTGCGGAATACACTACCAATGTTGGACAAGCCTGGTTTAAGTAGTCCATATCTGAACAAAATGCAACATGGTCGTATGTGCACAACTGGCCCTTAACCAGTCTGGTGTGCTCACTATGAATATTTAAAGCAGTGATAAGACTGAAACCCAGGATACTGTCCACCACAGTGAAAGTACTGAACCAGTACACTATACGATATTACAGTGTTTGGTCAGTATGAAAGGATGTTGACAACTGTATGCAAACTATCCCATGGAAACCCTGCAGGCACAGTATAATCCCTGTTGGGTTCAGACACAAAGCAGTTGGGCAGTAAGTACACAACATGACTCCCAACACACAACTATAAATGTGAAATATTGTTGAAGTTCACACACAACCACAAATGTGGTGGACTGCAGATTTCAACATATGGAAAGCTCACACTGGGCATGCTCGCACACTTTGATAAATGAGACATATGTCAGGCAACAAGCCATGGAAAGCCTGAACTGGGCATGCTCACACACTTAGGCCATGTCTCAGTTTAGCAGTTGGCCACACATATCTAGCATTTGTATGTGTTAATCCAGGAACCTCCCACAATACAGCAATCTGCCCAGTGCACACAGTTAAATGACAACAGAGACATAAGTTAAATAGTGGATCCCTCTCATATTTAAACATCTTCCACAGATACACAAGTTGTTCATAGAAACAGGGAAAGCTATGGCAATAAAGACCTGCAAACAGTTTATCAGCAACAAATATTGTGCATCTGAAAATTAAACATATGGGTGTAGAGGTCAATACTAGGCTGTTTGCCCTAGGGAATACAAGCTTAGCCAGAGTGTGATTCGTGTCTGCCTCCCCAGTACAGTAGGCTATTGTGCCTCTGTAAAGTAGGTCACAGAAGGCACCGTTTAAGGCTAGTGTGCTGTGCCTCTGTCAAGCAGAGATCCCAGGGGTTGAATTTGCAATGTCACATCCATGTGGCTGGTGTTTGCTGGAAGAGGGTTGGCGAGGACTTATAACAGTAATTGGGTGTCAGTTACAGACTGAAGGGAGCCTTATCTGCAGTGTCTGGACAATTTCACTGTAAACACTTTGACGTGATGTTTTTTGAGGGATTAAAGTGCCATGCCAATACTGTTCAGAGACGTCCTCCCTCTGTGGGATATTGCTCTGTAATGTATTAGCTCCCTCCTTCTGTTGTACAGCTTATATATGGCTGGTGTACGCCAGACAGGTCTCCTGTTGTGGAGGAGTCTTGGGTTTATTTGGAATAGCATGATCAATGCAAACCTTCCAGATGCTCATAGAATGCAATTGTCAAGGATTATGCAGTGTCCTGTATAATCCCCCAGCATGGGTCCTTTGAAGTCTTCCACCCCAGTCTTCACAAGTGCAAAGTCTGCTTTTGATAAATACTTTGTTTGCAGTGACTTCCTTGCCTGGGGGTGGGGATGGGATATGGATGTCCAGGGAAAGTTGGTTATGGTCAGATATTAGCAATGGTGGTCTACCTCTGGTGTGGAGCAAAGAGTCCCCATGTTGCAGATGGTCAGGTCCAATATGTATTCCCCCTTGTGACTGTGGTGATTGGTCCTGCCATAGCACATGGATTCACAAATTGTAGTGGCTGTAGGGTGATGTTGTTGAGGCCTGAGTAGTTCCCCCACTCAATATACCTGTACCTGAAGTTAACCACTGTAATGGTGTATGTGAACACCTTCATATCCTACACTGTTCCCAGGGAAGCAAAGTGTGGTTCCTGGATATGGGAGGGGTGGTCTGAACTGGTTGTGTTGTGTGTTACAGGTCCTGTGGTCATGAAGCATGGTATAAAACATAACCTGGCAGTGCTGATGTGCATATGTGACCCTGAAGTAGGTGGCTGTTAATGCATATATATGCTATCCCCCTTACTGACAGATAGTAATAGATGTACATACCTCTTTATAAATAATGATGTCAGCACCCTATAAATACTGCAGGAGAAAAAAAGATACCCAGTAATTTGAATAGCATGCTCCGCTAATGCGTCTCTCTCAAGTGTCATAATATATTTAGGTAGGGGTTTGAATCCTGCAAATGCACTGTGTGTGCATTTCTATTTGAAAGAAGTGTCCCTTTTGGCAACTAGAAGAACACACTACATGATGCACATTCCTCTTTCTAAACACTGATGATGTCAGCACCCTATAAGTATAGCAGGAGAAGAGAAACCTCCCAGTAATGCGAATAGTGCGCTCTGCTAATGCGTTTCTCTCAAGTGTCATAACATAGTTAGGTAGGGGTTTGAATCCTGCAAATACCATGTGTGTTTTTGTCACACAGTTTGTCCATGTGTGTTGGGTGTTGTTCTTAATATTGTATGACATAGATTATATCAGTAATGTCAATGCACACATGAGGTATGTGTGTGCCACATAGACATATGTACCTGTGACCTTAAATAGTTCCCATGTGTGAAGCCTGCCTCATGTGAATACATGGAATTTGCATTACACAACTTTTTGACTGTGGTTTTCTGTGCAGGGGCTGCGGTTGGTATGTGACTATACAGTGAGAGTAGTCTATGGTGTCATCTTACCATTGAGGGATACACTTCTGGTCTGGAGCATATAGTCCACATGTTGGTGATGATCAGGTGCAGCATGTTTTCCCCTCTTGTGGGAGTGGTAACAAGTTGTTCCATAGCATTTGAGTGTATGGATTCTTGGAACCTTTCACCTAGGGTGTTGGAGCTACAGTAATGCTCCCAGTCTATGTGTGGGTAAATGAAGCTGCCCAATATATTGTTGTTTGGAGACACCTGCAGATATTCATGTATTCTTAAGTAGGCCAAGTGGGTTACCTGGGTTTAGGAGGGTGGTCTGTAGCAGGCTATGAAGTGGAAGTCAGTTTAACCCACTGTTAGTTGCACGTGGATAGTCTGTGATGTGTCACACTGTGGCAACAACCTGGGGGTGTGGGTATAGGTTCATAGGTTCATAGGTTCATACTAGGCTATCTGCCCTAGGGCATTTATAAGCCAAGCCAGAGTGTGTTTGGCTTTCGCCACCCATTTTAAATTAATGTTGCTATGCCCTTTTCTGAGGTTATTATACTGTGCCTCTGTCTAACATTGACACAGAAGTGATACCCGGGGTAAACCTATGATCCCCCATCCACTCATCAAGATTCCTCTTGAAGAGAGTCAATGAGGGACTCTGCCAAACGTGGACTGGGATTTTATTCCAGAGTGAAGGGAGCCTCTGGGTTATGAATCTGTCCCTCCAGCATGTCCTATTGATGTCAGTGCTAAGGTTCAAGTCTCTTGAGCTCGTAGCTCGATGGGATTTGGATTTTCTGAGGTGCAGCATGTCCATTACTTCTGGGTTGGACATGGCATTATACTTCTGGCACAAATCGCCTCTGAGCAGGCGGTATGCCACTGAGTATGGAGTTTTGTTAACCGGGCAGCATATGGCATCTGTTTGAGCCCTTTGATCCTCTTGGTGAGGTACTTTTGTGGTCTTTCCAGTTGCTGCAGGTGTCTGATAAGGTACATCCCAAAAGGGGCATTGTACTCAATTATGGGCCTGATGAGGGATGAGTAAAGAGGCACAATGACCTCCCCTGATCTAGATGTGAATCCCGTCATGATTAGGTGGGCTATATAAAATGTTTTTCTAACCACTTTGACCACGTGGTTGTCAAATGAGAGATTGCTATCAACTTCGGTCCCCATGTCCCTAATTATGTCTTCCATACTTAATGGATTACCACCTATGTGGTCATTTGTGGCCACTTTGTTTTTGCCAAATGGGATGACTATACACTTTGTGGCATTTAGCTTGAGGCCATGGCTCTGGCACCAGTTGTCTGTTTCTATGAGGCCCTTTTGGAGGATGGTTGTGTCGGCTGGAGAGTCAATTATACCACCCAGTTTGCAGTCATCTGCGAACTTGGTGAGCCACAGTCCTTCCGTGTTGGCCTGTACCTCCGAGAAATATATACCAAACAGGAGAGGTCCCAGGACTGAGCCTTGTGGGACGCCACTTGTAACTGGTTTGGAGTCTGACATGGCTCCAGCAATTCTAACCATGTGGGTTCTGTCCCTGAGCCAGTTTGCAACCTATCTAGTGACATAGGGGTTTATATTTAAGCTGGTGAGCTTATCTATAATGCCCGAGTGGGGTATTGTATCGAAGGCTTTTGCGAGGTCCAGGTAGGCTGTGTGGACCACCTTCCCCTTGTCAATGGCCTTGGTGACTGTTTCAAAGAAATCAACCAGGTTTAAGAGGCAGGATCTGTCCTTAAAGCCAAACTGGGTAGGATCCAGTGTCTGTAGGTCCCCAATATCTTTATGTATGAGGTCCATGATGATCCTTTCCATAGCTTTGCAGACCAAGCTAGTCAGGCTTATGGGGCGATAGTTTACAGGATCCATTGAGGCACCACCTTTGTGTAGAGCGACCACTGTTGCTGTACACCACTCTTTGGGTACATATCCTGTGGTAAGGCTGAGATTGAACAGTAGTTTTATGTTTGGGTTTAGCTCATCTTGGCGTTCATGTAGGACGCATCCCGGGACACCGTCTGGTCCCATTGATGCTGTGTTATTTGCTTTGGAGAGGGTGGCTCTTACCTGAGAATCTGAGATGTCAGGGGGGCAGCACTCTGCTGGGATAGATATTTGCCCTTCTGGTGGGGAGGGGGGGGAGTTTGCGCTGAACCTGTCAGCTAGGATGTTGGCAATGTCTGTGGGTTCGGTGTAGTTTTTTGTCATTTTGGACTAATTCTGAGCATATCTGGGAATTCCCACCCAGGTTCCTAACATAACTAAAGAAAGCCTTGTGATTATCCTTAGTGTCCTGTGCAATTCGTCTCTCGAAGCTGGCCTTAGATGATTTTATGAGTGCCCGTAGTATTTTGCTAACACTGAACAGAGATGCCTCCCCTTTTTGGGATTTTGCTCTATCATGTAGTAGCTTCCTCCTTCTATTGTATAGTTTGTTTATGGCTGTGGTCCACCAGACAGGACATCTGCCTTTGGAGGATTGGGTCTTGTTTTTATTTGGGATTCCATGATCCATGCATTCCTGAAGGTGTTCATAGAATGCGTTTATAAAGGATTCTGTGGTCTGGGCCGTATTTTCCACAGGCCCGGGGGCTTTGAAGGATTCCACCTCAGTTTTGAGGGGTGTGGAATATGCTGTAGAAAAGTTTTACACTGTGGTTTTGTGGGCAGGGGGTGGGGTCGGGATGTGAATATCCAGTGAGATTAGTTTATGGTCTGATCTTACCAGTGAGGGGTACACTTCTGGTCTGGAGCATAGAGTCCCCATGTTGGTGATGATCAGGTCCTGTATGTTTCCCCCTCTTGTGGGAGTGGTAACAAGTTGTTCCATAGCATTTGAGTGTATAAATGCTAGGAACCTTTGAGCTAGGGTGTTGGAGCTAGAGTAATGCTCCCAGTCTATGTTTGGGTAGTTGAAGTCCACCAATATAATGGTGTTTGGAGAGACCTTCATATTTCCACTGTTCTCAGGAAGGCCAAGTGGGGTTCCTGGGTTTGGGAGGGTGGTGTGTAGCAGGCTATAAACTGGAAGGCAGTTTACCCACTGTTAGTTGCACATGGATAGTCTCTGATGCTTCCGTGCTGTGCCACCAACCTGGAGGTGTGTGTATCTTTGACGAATATTGATACTCCCCCTCCTGTTCTGGTTCGGTGCAAGTTTTGGGGCCGACAAGCATGGTATGAGGTATAACCTGGCAGTGCTGGGGTGCTCTCGGGAGCCTTGAACCAGGATTCTGTTACTGCACAGATATTGATGTTCTCCATGCTAAGGACAGTTTCCAGTGCATGCATCTTGAGGTTTACACTGCTGGCGTTGAGTAGCATTACTATTAGTTTCTTATCCCTTGTGATACCTATGGAGGTGGTTTTGTCTTTTGAGCCTTGCCTAAAAAAGGCACTATGGGGGTAGCAAGAGTCTTTGCCAATATCCGAAAGCCCAGGGGTGACAGGGGCAAGCCGTCCCTAGCAAAGCATCGTGGCTTGCCCAGCATGTCATCCCAGGCTGACAGGCATTGGATCCCCTTTGAATGACACCAAAACTTAAGCCAGTTGTTGGAATTGATCATCTTGTCTTCATATTGTGGCATCATTCTTGGTGAGGGTAAGATGCTACTCAAGGTCAGAGTCATACCAGCCTGGGCCACATGCTCAGAGAGCTCCTCTATGTCTGTTATCATGTAGTCCAGGGAGGTACGTCTCAGGTCATTCACACTGGCATGGACAATGACTGAGTCATATTTGTACTTGCCTTGGAGTGACCTGTGTGCTTGTGTTATGTGGCAGATCATAGCGCCCGACAGGCATCTCACCATGACCTTCTCCTTGTTCAGCCTGGTGAGCGGGACGTCAGTGTGCCTGACGATAGAGTCACCTATTACAAGTGTATCAGGTGTGTTGTTTAGCCTTAAGGGCTGTGAGTGTTCGGCACACTGGCTTTGTGAGCTATGTGTTGCACGTGTTCTTTTCTGGGGTAGCAGTTGCTTGGGTGTCTGCTTTGGAGGTCTCTGCTGCTTAGGCAGATTTTTATTTAGAGCCTCCGAGTATGTTTTTGTGTGTTTATGTGTTTGGTTTGCTGTCGTGGTAGGTCTATGTGAGACTGGAATTGTAGTGACTGTGGTTTCCTTCTCCTCCTGACAGGTTTCGCCAGTACTGAGTTGAGAGAGCTTAGCCTCCAGTTTGGCTATATGGTTGCATCTCTCACATGTGTTGGAATTTGTTGGGGGGAGGAGAGGGTTGTCTGTGTAAATGAGGCAGTTGTAATATTGCCTCAAGATTCCCAGATTCACCAGCTGGACCGGAGAGGAGATTGACAACTGACCTTTGGACATGCTAGAATAGTATTGGAAATTCCTTTATAATTGACAACAAAAAGGGCCAATGTGGAACAAGGTACTCAAGGGGAGTTTGTGAGGGTGTAGCGCTTTTAATTTGTTAGTGCTGGCGTATATAATTGCTTTAGTGAGCAAGTGCCAGGTAACTCAAATGCAATGCGTTACAGGTAACTTAAATGCAAAAATGACAAACAGTAACTTTCTTTCAAGTGAAACAAGGAAATAAGTACAGTAAGCAATGCAGATGTCACTAGGGATCCACAGAAGCGCCGAAAAGCCGCGTTTTAGGTGGAATTAGTGTTTCAGGGAAATAACAAGCAAACAAGCATACAAACAAAGCTACATTCAGCAGGCCTGGATCTAGTCTATGCTACAGCAAACAAGGTGTACCAATTTCAGTAAGAAACAGTTCAAATATGCAGACACTATAAGCCTTTAGCCAGAAATTCCCAGCTCAGACGGATAGAGTCCAGCCTCTCCTCCCACAAGAGTGCAGACCATGAACCTTCTTAATGTAAAATAACTGGCCTGAAGCCCAAGTGCTTAAACCAGAACTAATACACATTTAGAATAACAGACACTGAGCCCTCAATCAGTAGTTCCCAACTTAGAAGGATGTAAGCTACCTGTCCTGCCACCACAGTATCCTTGACATTTAATGAGACTCACCCTCCTGTCATAGTTAGTTCCGTGTTTTGGGGCTGTCAAGCATGGCATGAGGTGTAACCTGGTAGTGCTAGGGTGCTCTTGGGAGTCTTGAACCTGTTGTCTATTACTGCACAGATATCAACATTCTCCATGCAGAGTAGAGTTTGGACTGCATGCATCTTGCGGTTTACATGTCCAGCATTGAGTATCATTACTTCCATTTTCTTATCCCCTGTGCTACCTATGTAGGTGGCCTTCTGTTTTCAGCCTTACCATCAGAATGCAAAGATGCGCAGACATTACACTATGGTAATTAATAGTGGTGTACAAAACAATACAATGACAATCATACTGTTAATGCATCAGGCATGCTGGGATATACCCACAATGATATCATTACACTGTACTGTTGACAAAGTACAGTTTTGTACCTACCATAAATGTAGATGTTCGAGTGCTAATACAGCTGCAGTCATAACAGATGGGTTATCCTGCCGTCAGGCGGGTCCACGGTCGGCCGAATTCCAAAGTCTAAGTCCGGCGTCGGTTGTCGTCGCTTCTTCCCTGACGCCAGTGCTACAGGGGTATAAAAGAACCAGCTGACGCCATGTTCTTCAGTTTTTCTTGCCCCAGATGTCAGGTGCCCCCAGAAGGAAGGCAATACATAAAATTATGAAATAATGCAATGCAATATAATCAAAACAAACAGTAGTTGCAAGCAAATACACCATAAAAGAATACCCCTAGAGGGGAAGGAGGGAGGGAAACCTGGACTGCAGCTGTATTAGCACTCGAACATCTACATTTATGGTAGGTACAAAACTGTACTATGTTCATCGTGCATACAGCTGCAGTCATAACAGATGGGTAGAATCCCAACGCTAAGAAAGGGGTGGCAGGCACTAGGTGGAACTAAGAGGAGCCAAAATGCCCTGCAAGACTGCAGTGGCAAAGCCTGCTCTAGATTTGGTGTATAATGGTAGGTTGTAGTGTTTGGAGAAGGTATACACAGAACTCCAAGTGGCTGCTTCCAAGATATCCTTGGTAGGAACTCCTCTGAGGAAGGCTGCAGAGGTGGCTGTGGCCCTGGTGGAGTGAGTTCTAATGCCTGTAGGAACAGTTTTTCCATGAAAGTAATAGCAAAAGCGTATGCAGTGAGCTATCCATTTTGAGATTGTCTGCTTGGAAATTGGCTTTCCTGCAGCTCCTACCGCATAGGCCACAAAGAGCTGTTCTGATTTTCTGAAAGGTTTTGTTCTGTCCAAGTAATAACGTAGTTGCCTGTGGATGTCCAAGGAATGTAGTAATCTCTCCCCTTTGTTTTGAGGATTGAGATAAAAAGTAGGTAAATGTATGGCCTGATTTAAAGCTACCCTGGATACCACTTTAGGCATAAAGGAAGGGTTGGTTCATAATGAAACTCTGTCCTGATGGAAGATGATAAAGGGCTGGACAGCCATGAGGGCCTGTAGTTCTGAAACTCTACGAGCTGAAGTGATAGCCAGAAGGAAAGCTGTTTTCCAGGACAAATATTGCAAATCTGATGAAGCAGCTGGCTCAAAAGGAGGCAAAGTCAGTTTTTCCAGAATGAAATTTAGATCCCAAGCAGGTATTGGTTGTTTCCTTGGAGGTCTTAAATTCTTAGCCCCTCTGAGGAACTGTCTTAAAAGAGGGTGAGAGAATAAAGGAGGGTCAGTGTTGTATTCTGCAGAAATGGCTGAGGCATGGATTTCGATGGAGGAGAACGAAAGTCCACTGCTTAGTAGTTCAGCCAAATATTGTAGTATTTGAGGTAAATTCAGTTTTCCAGGGTTCTGGCCCTTTTTCTCATTCCAGACACAAAAACGTTTCCATTTTGCGGAGTAAGCTTTTCTAGTTGATGGCCTTCTGGCCTCCAAAATGACATCCTGCACCTCCTTGGAGAGTTGGGCCTGCTGTGATGCTAAGGAATCTTCCATGCAGCTAGATTGAGTGTTTTTAGCTGACTGTGAAGAGTTTTGTAGCTGTGCTGAGTCAGAAGAAGAGGCATTAGAGGCAGGGTCCATGGGGGGGAATGAGTCAGGCTCCTCAGGAGTGAGTACCAGTGTTGCCTTGGCCAGTCTGGAGCAATGAGGATCATCTTTGGTCTGTCCGTTCTGGTCTTCAATAGGACTTTGGGCAGCAGAGGAAGAGGCGGGAAGGCATAAACTGTCATTGATGTCCAGCTGAAAGAGAGCGTCCACTCTCCAGGCCTTTGGGTGGAAGGTCCTCGAGCAGAATTTTGTCAATTGATGATTTTTGTGGGAGGCAAAGAGATCTATGTCTGGCCTTCCCCATTCTTGGATTATTTCTGTAAAAAATTTTGGATGCAACATCCATTCGTGTGGATCTGTCATATTTCTGCTTAGGTTGTCTGCCAGCGTGTTTTCCTTGCCTGGCAAGTACTGTGCTTGTAGTTCCATTTGTAAGTCCATGGCCATGTTCCAAAGTGATATGGCCAGTCTGCATAGGGATAGGAATGTGTTCCTCCCTGCTTGTTTATGTACCACATAACTGTGGTGTTGTCTGTTCTTATCAATAGTTGACCTGGTTGTAGAAGGTCCTTGAAAGCTATAATAGCATTTATTACTGCTAGCATTTCTTTTTGATTGATGTGAAGGTGCTTTTCTTTTTGGGACCATTTGCCCTGAATGCACCGGTCTGTCATGTGCACCCCCCAGGCGTAGTCCGAGGCGTCTGTTGTGATGACTTGATTTGCTTGAGGCTTGCTGAATGGAAGACCTGTGTTTGCTTGACATGCTTGAGCCCACCACAGAAACTCCTTTTGCAGACATGGAAGTAGTGGTATTATTGTTTCCAAACTGTGGCTGTGTTGAGACCATATGTGTTTTAGGTACCATTGTAGTTTTCTCTTATGCAGCTTTGCACATGGGATTAGCAAGATGCAAGATGCCATGAATCCCAGAGCCTGCAGGATTTTCCTTGCAGTCAGCCTGGTGCAATTTGCTAGTGTTTTGAAGTATTGAATTAGTTGCCCCTGCTTCTCTGGCGTGAGGTAGGCCATCTGGGTGTTTGTGTCCAAATTGGCACCCAGGAAAATTATATTTCGAGAGGGTGTTAGCCTTGATTTCTCTTTGTTGACTGTGTATCCCAGAGAGTTTAATAACATTATTACATAAGCCAGATGTTTCAGAAGAATGTGCTTGCTGTCCGCTTGGATCAGGCAGTCATCCAAATAAGGGTATATTTGTATCCCTTGAAGTCTGCAGTAGGCAATTACTGATGCCAGGCATTTCATGAATACTCTGGGCACAGTAGATAAGCCAAAGAGCAATGCAGAGAATTGATAATGGGTTGAACCTGCAAGAAATCTGAGGTATCTTCTGCAATTTTGTCTGATTGGGACATGCAGGTATGCCTCCTTGAGGTCCAATGTTACCAGCCAAGACTCCTTGCCCAGCATGGGAAGAAGTTGCTGTAGAGTAAGCATCTTGAATTTTGGTACGAGTAGGAATGTGTTTAGGATGGAAAGATCCAAAATAGGTCTCCAATCCTTTCCCTTCCTTGGCACCAGAAATAGCCTGAAATAAAAACCTTGACCTTGTTCATGTGTAGGTACCTCTTGAATAGCTTTCATGTTTATAAGATCTGAAATTTGCTTTTGTGCCTCTGCCCTTTGATTGTGTGGCAGTTTTGGCATGCCTCTCATTTTTGGAAGGGTATGAAAGTGGAATTTGTAGCCTCTGTTTATAATGTCCAGGATCCATTTGTCCTTTGTGACAACATGCCAATTTTTTGAGAATAGTGCCAGCTTTCCTCCTAAGGGGACTGCCATTTGAGACCTGGTTGGCCTGCAAAGGGGAAAGTCATTGGGTTTGCTTTCTGAAAGATTGTGAGTTGTCCTCACCACCTCTTGGTGTAGGAGCTTGCCATTGTCTGCCTCTGTACGATCCTTGTGGTTGTCCTCTGCCCCTCGGGCGCCTGTATCTGCCTCTTTGGGGTCTGTCCGTGGCAGGAAAGGACCAGTTTTTGGAAGGCTAATTTCTACTAAAACGTGGTGGTTGAACCTGCAGAAATTCTTTCACCGTTTGCATTGATTTAGCTTTTTCCTCCATTTTTCGTAATACTTCCTCAGCATTTGCCCCAAATAGTACATCCTTTTGAAGAGGGGTATCTAGTAATTTAGCTTTGACATGATCAGGCAAGGTTTGTTCCTTGAGCCAAGCATGCCTGCGTATGACTGAGCCTGTAACAGCAGCTCTGCATAAGGCCTCTAGAGCATCAAAACCACATTGTAAGGTATGTTTGCCCACTTGTTCTGCACTATGCATCAAATCCTGCAACTCCTTCAAGTCTGGTTGTTTAGGCTGTGACATTTTACTTTTCAGTTGAGATAACAGAAACTGTTGGTATTTTAGCATATGAAACTGACAGTTTAAGGCCCTCATGGTTAAGGTAGCTGAGGTATATACCTTTTTTCCCCACCTTTCTAAGGATCTGGAATCTCTCTCGGAAGGCAATGGATTTTTGGCAATGGAAGCCTTAACCCCCTTGGGTCCCTGTGAGATGGTTTCTAGGTCAGCAGCATGGCTTTTGTAAAGAAATTGGTGTGAGTCAGGAACCCTGTAGTACCTGTCAGGCTTAACTGGAGCTGGAGGTAGAGAGTCCGGGTTAAGGCAGGCCTCAGAGTAAACATCATCTAGGATGTCCAAGACAGGAGGTATAGCCAGAGGCCTGTGCTGGGGTAACAAAAGAAATTCCCTGAGCCTTATCTTGGAATCTGAATAATCCTGGCCTTCCCAGTGGAAGTGTTCCCTTAAGGTATGCAAAGTTTCCCCAAAAGAGAAATCCTCAGGGAGGGATACAGAAGGAATAGTATCCTCTGCATCAGAGTCTTCAAAAGGGGAGTAAGCCTGTTCCTGATCATCAGAGTGTTCTGAAATAATGGATCCCTGATCAGAGGAGGGGGAATCTTCCTCCACTCTGGGCCTTTTGTCCGGGGGTGGCTGAGAACCTCTAATTAGAGTAATTAAATCCTCAGCCATTTTAAGCATCTGTCTCTTAGGCATGGGGCCTGGAGATGGGCCCTGTGTAACTGGTCTCTTAGGGTGCATGGTTGCTTTAGACTTGGTGAAAGCCTTGATGGAGAAAGAAGAAGAAGGTCTGAAGACACCTTGAGTGGAGGTGGACCTGTCCACATTCTGTGTTTCAACGCCATGAGTGGCTTTGGTATCTGTAGTCGGTGTGTGGGCCGAGGAGCCTGCAACCTCGGGTACAGGAGACACCATCAAAGAAGTGTCGTCAGTAGTCAGGGGCTGCGTAGGCGCCTCACTGAGAACCGGACCACGTGTAGTCGGCTTTGGCGTGGTGTCGGTAGAGGCCGCGGACCTCGAGTGTCGGTCCTTGTCTTTGCATTTTTTAGACAAAACCGGTGTCGGAGTATCCGATGACATGGTATAATTAAAAGCTTTCCCAAAAAAATGCTGGGCGAACTCTGCCCGACGCTTAATAGTGCGTTTGTTGAATGTAGCACAACAGTGACAGACCGAGACGTCGTGGTCTGGGCCTAAACAAGGTATACAGAGGGAATGGAAATCCTTATGCGGTATTTGCTTCCCACAAGAAATACAATTATTAACTTTGTCTGACATCGGTCTGAGGCAAGAAAAGTTTCCCCAACGGGGTACTTAGCTTTTAAGAACACTTCGGTTTTCCAAATCTTTCGTAATCTCAGGAGCTGGCCGACTGGCACTTGCGAACTGCTTCTGCATTGGGCACCGCGCGGCAAGAAAGACTGAAGAACATGGTGTCGGCTGGTCCTTTTATACCCCTGTAGCACTGACGTCAGGGAAGAAGCAACGACAACCGACGCCGGACCTAGACTTTGGAATTCGGCCGACCAAGGACCCGCCTGATGGCAGGATAACCCATCTGTTATGACTGCAGCTGTATGCACGATGAACATCAGGATAATATTACTACACTTCTATGTAGTCACCCTGTGCATCAGCACCATGTTAACCTGGTCCTGCATCAATGTTACAGATTGCAGGAGGTGGCACAGTTTCATCATATGCACAGGGTATGTACTTGGTATGCCTGAGTCTGCCACTGATACAACCAATCGACATGTATGTGTGTGTATGTTAGTGAGGGACAACAGTACAAGATAGGTCAATGTTGATGAGGTGTGTGCGTGTATGTGTTAGCCCTAGGTGTTAGCATTATGCATGTGTGTATGCATGCACACAGTTCCACCTCGTGGCTGCCATATACAGGTGTTTGTGGACAGCCACAGACTGTACCTGCCAGGTCATACAGATCACTGTCTCTGGCCATGGACACGGTACCTGTGCCTGGCAGGGGTGCTACTGACAGTATCAGGTACTAAGCTGGACTGGGTACTGTCATCAGAAGCACTTGGTTGATGACTGGTGACATGTCCCTCCTGGGACTGTCCAGAGCCATGTGCACGTGGTCTCCAAGGGCGGTCTGATGACAGCACAGACTGGGGCTGGTACAAGCACTATGGGAGCCGCTGCGGGTTTGTTGTCGTCCTCGACGACTGCCAGCTGCTGATGTTGCTGGCATACGTCTGCGTTGATGCCTCAACCATCCTGCATTGCCCTGGCTCATGGACATGTAGTTGTGGAACAGATCTAATGTGTCCCCCCAATGTCTGTCAAGGACCTCGGTTGAATTACGGATGGCAGCCGCAATGTCACGCATAGTGTCATTCATAGCAGTGTGATGTGCTCTCAGCTCCCTCAGACCCTGTCTGGTGTACCGTTCCATAAGTGCCTGTGCCTGCATTACAGCCCGGAACATAGCTGAGGTTGAAAGACCTCTGTGGGTATGTCTGACAGGGGCAGTATGACCACGGATGCTCCCACAGGAACCCCTGGACATCTGCCTGTGTGGTACCATGTCAGGACTCTGGCCATGGCTGCTGTGAAGGGATGCATGTGCCACTGATACCACATTACCCTGGTCAATGCCCACTGTATGCTGTCCATCACCTAAGGACATTGGTGACAATGGATGTATTGGCAGGATGACTGTGCGCATTGATGGGGTTGACTGCTGTGTACTGTCAATTGGCTGACCAACAACAGACCCTGTCACACCTCCTTGTGCCATTACACATGTATCATCATTATCACTATCCCCAGCAGTGGATTCAGGTTCCCTGCTGCACACCACCAGAGCAACACCAGAACCTGTGAGAGGAAGACAGGAAACACAGTTTACAATGTGTACACAATGTTACCACAGATGCACACAGGTACATGCGCACATGCACACATGCACACATGGGCACATGCACACATGGGCACATGCGCACATGCGCACATGCACATATGCGCACATGGGCACATGCACACATGCACACATGCACACATGGGCACATGCACACATGGGCACATGCACACATGGGCACATGCACACATGCACACATGGGCACATGCACACATGCACACATGCACACATGGGCACATGCACACATGCACACATGCACACATGGGCACATGTGCACATGGGCACATGCACACATGCACACATGGGCACATGCACGCATGTGCACATGCACACATGGGCACATGCACACATGCACACATGGGCACATGCACACATGGGCACATGCACACTGTTTGAGGGTATTATTACTATTATTATCATTATTATTAAAAGTATTGTTATTACACACTCCCCAGCATGGATTGGTTGCCTTGCTGTTACACCAGAGGGACCTGCACAAATAAGACATTTATTGTCAGTGGGCACAACTGTGCCATTGATACTGTGAGTATGATACAGTTCAGTAGTACAACAGTTGGCTTTCACAGGTCTACTGGTGATATTGAGAATATCACTCTTGCACAATAATTACCAGGATAACAGCTACAAACACAGTACACATCTCACACATGCATAAACTACCAGTGTAGAGAACAGTCAACTATAGATATGGCATGTTACCTGCACGCTCCATGTCCACATGCTGGGTGGCTCCAGCCTCTATCATTACACATGTCTGCAGATGTTGTTGTTGTTGAGCTGGAGCCACAACATTTAGGAGGAGCCCCTCCAGTCTGGTGAGGGGGGGTGTATAGCCGCCCCTCCACCTGTGGCAAGCTGTTGCCTGTGGATATCAGATGCACGCTGACGGACATTTCTAATTAAATCACTGCAGTGATGGCATACCTGCTCATATGTCCGGTTATGCATGCCTATGTCATTTACCCAACGGACAAGGTCTTGCCACAGTGCAGCCCTCTCCTGCTGGTTCTGGCTGGTGCGGGAAAAGAGTGTGGCAAAATCCCGCACCAGGATCTGGTGTATCTCCTCTTCCTCTGCAGCAGAGTATGAGGGATTGCGCTGGTGCACCATCGTCCTGGAAGGAAAAGAAAAATATGTGAGCAAGTGATATGGCACACATAATACTCTACTGTAGTGATATCACTTAACTGCCATATATAGCATCTGTCTGTCTATTGGGGGATACACATGTAAATGACCACATATCAGTGCTCAGCCAACAATTGTGTGACACTGCCTAGCACATTCCATACAACAAACTAGTATACACCAGCAGTCGGCACACTCTTTGAGGTCCAATGCACAACCTCACACTGGGGTTTGTATCAAGGTAATGGATGGGGAACATTGTCAACCCATGCAATGCATGCAATGCACAGTAAAAATTTCAATGGTAATGCACCCTAGTCTTTGTGGCCATACCCCTACCTACACCGCAGACGCATACGGGGAACCACAGCACAACATATGGCAATGTAGTATGTTTGTATCCCAATACCTGACACATCTTTCTCTGGCCTCACACCAAGGACACACACTACCATGACAGACACAAAGTCATGCTGAGCAATCACACCATTACAAACCTTGCACACAGTCAGTGGCACACTCATTCCACCTCACATAGTTGGTATTGCAATGAGTACATGTGTGTGTGCATTGTGTCATAGGTAGTTAGTATGCTATTGGCCCCAGCAGCATACTGTTATGCTACCTTGCCCCTTGGGACACATGTAATGTGATTGTATTTGCTCCTGTCAAACAGTTACACAGGGTGACTCATATGGCATATTACCTACCTGCATAACATTCAACAGGGGTATGTCTGACATCTACTAATGAGGAGCCTTGCTTCTTAATGCTGGGTGGTTTACTCTAGGGTATGGCTTATTTGTGGGTGGGAACCTGTACCTCCACCATGTGCTCTTTACTGCGGTGCCAAGGATGACAGACATAGGTCATTTAGGCTGGGGATATTGTGAGGTGTTACCATGGTTGTTGGACAACTGTTATGGGTGTGACTTAACTATGCATATCCAGCAGTGGTAACCTCTATGTCAGTAGTTTGAGAGGCACTCTATCTGTGGTTTTGTCAGTCACTCTGCATAGGTAATGTGTTTGAGGACATTATCACTGTTTGTTAGGTATGACTGTGTCCTTCTCCCTTTCTGTAGTTGTCATGGGAGGTACATACCATGTAGGACATTGTGAGGTGTAGAGGGGTGCAGTGACCTACATTTCCCTAGCTGACACACAATTTGTGCTGACACGTACCATGTACAGGAATTACAAGACTAGTGTGCCACTGTGAATATCAAAGGGGAGGCTATTGTACACTTGTTTCCCATGTTCCCTCCTGACACATCCGGTAGTAGGCAGGCAACCACCTATGTGGTGGTTAGTGGTGTAAGTGTTTTGGAATGGGGTATGGTACTCCAGTATCCACACTGGTGTTCAGTCCATGCCTTTGTCACCAGGCACCTGTTGCAATACATCTGCACACATGTGCCTCTCTCAGTATATATATATATATATATATATATATATATATATATATATATATATATATATATAGAGAGAGAGAGAGAGAGAGAGAGAGAGAGATATTCATATACATACATATCTCTAGACATTCATATCTGTCTGTATATGTGTATGTATCTATATATATCTATATATGTATGTGTCTATTACATATATATGTATATACATATTCTATCTATCTATCTATATATGTCTATCTATTTATACATCCCTCTCTATCTATGTACACATATATGCATATTATATATACATATATGTATATATATATATATATATATATATATATATATATATATATATATACATATATAAATATACATATACATATACATATAATATATATATATATTTTTTTTATTTACACATACGAATACACACACTAACATACTGCTAAACATCCATTACTGTACAACATACATTGTACGTTGCACTACAACCTACATTGATATGTGCACATAGCAACCTTCAAATACATATGTATGTCCAGCCTTTACTAACAGTTGCAGTATGTCCCCTGCCCTATGCACATCTTCATATATATATATACAGATACAGACTGCTAACACATATGGAGGGTTCACAGTATGTAGATTATTAGATTATTAGTTTACATTACCTTTGTTTGTCACTGCTGTTTGTAATGGCTTGCTGCTTGGTGGCCTGCTGCTTGTTAGCTTGATGGTTTTTATTTTTATTTTTTTTTTTTTGGTGCCTCTCTCTGTGTCTCTGTGTCTCTGTGTATGTGTGTGTGTGTCTCTCTCTCTCTCTGTCTCTCCCTCCAGTTGTTGCAATGAAAGTATTGCATGTGTGGACTGGGTGTACAGGCTGCTTTTGTAGGTATCTGCACATGTGCATGCGATGGCCTCTGCACCAATTGTTAGCCAGCATTTACTAATTGCATGCAGCCTGCTGCATGGTAATTGCAGTTCTCACTGTGATTTCAGGACAGTGCTATAAAATGTTAGGTTAGGTAGGCGTAGCCCTTTCAGATTTTTAAGGTGGGGACCATGCTGGTATGCTGGGGACACTGTTCTGTGAGTGTAAAGGTTGGTATGTCTCTCATATTTAAGGCTGTGTTGTAGGCACTGAAATGCATGTTGTACTGAAACCTGACTATTGCTTCCTCCAGTTCATTCTTCTCAGTGTGTGTTAACTGACACCTAATAATACTAATACTGTTTAAATGGGAGTATGTGCTTTCCTGTGGGACTTGTGGATTAACTGGTATACAGCAGTGGCTCTTGCAATTTGTTGTTATGGCTTCACTATTTGGCCTTTACATTCACTCCTTGAAGGCCTGCTAGGTGTCTTTACTGGAATGTGTTGCTATGGCTTTCCTATTTTCCATTTACATTCACTCCTTGTAATGCTTGCTATATTTCTTTCAGCAGCAATTCCTTATATGTTTGGTGTGGTTTGGTGGTACTGCATGCAGTCTGGTCTGGCCAAGGTGTGGGGCTTGACACCTACAAGGGTATTTTATTTTGCTGCTGAGCAGTAGAGGGGCCTTGTACTTTGTACTAACAGTTATGGATAGCAGGCACATGCAGCGCTTGTAAACTGCTATACTGTCCTTATTTTATTGGTTGGCTACATCCTTTGATATTTCTGGGTTGTACTCCTACATGAGGGTGTGCTTGTGGAAGCTATTCTACAGCTATTCACAGAGTGTGTGACAGCAGACAGAATGGTATGCTTGTGAGTTTGTGACACTTGCAGGCCTCAGATACTCTCAGGTGTATCTTTTATCAGCCTCAGGGAATGGTACATATCAGTGGGATACACCAGTGATATATTTCAGATATTCTGCAGTTGTGACTGTGGGGTATTTTGGGCATATGTATTACTACACCATTTCTGACATGCAAGTAGTGCATACTTTAAGTAATTGACAGTTACCATTACGTGGGATTCCACACCTTTCTGCCTACTGTTAATACATTTCACAGGGAGTCAGTGGGGCACAGTTAACATTTGTTTTCAAATCAGGGACATCCCTGTAAATCAGTCACAGTTGCGAGGTCTGGCCTCTTACCTATTCAAATATGACTGTGTTTATCTTGCTCTGATAGTGTGTGTGGTTTGCAAGGTGCTACTGTCACATTATTACCTACTAGCTACCTACTAGCATGGCTGTTTCTCTTCTCACATTAATGTTATACAAATCCACAAGGATTGCCAGTAAAGATACAAGAAAAGCTTTGTGTAATAGCCTTCCTATATTCCCTTTACATCCAGTCCTACTATTTCATGATATATTGCTTTCAGCACAAAGTTCTTGTATATCAGTCATGGCTTAGTGGTGAGTCATGCAGACTAGTGTTTCCAAGGTCCTGGGTTCGAGACTGACAGAGGAATTTTATTTTGCTGCTGAGCAGACTACAGGCCTTGTCATTCAGAGTGACTAAGGCACTTTTAAGCAGTTGTAAGCGGGTTAGCACTGGTTTGCGTGGTGCTCACGCATGCGCACTGTCGCTTAGCTTTGCGCACACACGCTTAGCTAAGTGCACACAAGCGCACACCCGCTTACAACTGCTTAAAAGTGCTTACTCTCACGCACACCCACGCTAATTTCTTTGAAAGAAAAGAAAATGGGGAGATAGGAAAGTGGTGAAAAAGGGGGCACAAAGAGGGTAGGACAGTAGGAAAACAAGCTCGGGATTTGCAGGAAGGATGTAGGAAAGGCCCATAGCTGCCCATTTCTTTATCAGCAACAGCTGTGCATATGTGTGTAATTTGGTGTGAAATTTGAAACCTTCCACCCCTGAGAGAGGGGTGAGGACAACAAAATATGTTGTACAGCCAATTGTAATTACCAGTTCACATGTCCAGCAGACATGTCTGCAAAATGGGCAACTATGTATGGGGCGTAATTTTTTTGCGGGAACAGAGTGCCCTTTTTTTTTTTTCAGGTGAGAGTGGAATGTGAGGTACAGGAAGTAGGTATATTTGGGGAGGTAGGTAGGGGAGGTTAACAGACAAGGCAAACAAGACGCATACAGGGGCGGAGTATGACACATGTGGGGGGGAAACACAATTGACGGGGATGGATGTTTGGATATTGCGAGCCCATGAGCCCACAGATGGCAACAGTGGAACTGAGATCCCCACCCATGGGCAGTTGCCACTGCGCCTTCACTGCCCAGGATGGGGCTGTGCTGGGGGCTGTATCGGACGGGCAGCAGGCACACCTGTGAGTTGCGCCACCCATGCCTCAAGCCGGCGTAGGGGTTCAAGCACAGAATGCCTGATCTCGCTACGCACCACAGACCGGACACTTTGGAGGGTGAGTGGATGGTCTCCTCTGGCCATGCTTGCAGAGGGGGGGTGAGCCCCATCCCCTGCAGCGCTTCCACCCGAAGGTGGCACAGGGCCACCGGAGGAGGTTCCGGCCTGGGCACTAGTGCCAGGTGCACTCGCCAGCTGAGGTGGGAGAGGTGGGTCCGCTGGAACCCGCCTTCCCTGTTGTCCTATGTTTAGCAATATTTTATGACATTTTGGGTTAGTAACAAACAATAACATTCAAAATTAGTTGTAACAGCATGCATCAGTATTCCCATTAACCAAACACCCATGAATTCCAAACATTGAACAGCAAGCATAACACATGCATATTTTGAACAACAGTACACAATCCAACAGCATGCAGGGTTGATTGATGGCAACAGGCCATCATGTTTGGATATGTGAACAGGGTACATGCATCAACGTACGTGCAAATATGTTTGAACCAACAGGACAGATATCCATAGGAATTAATTGTGAATGCACATACCCAATTTGTTGTGGAATGGCATTATTTGTGAATATAGGGTAGGGTGAAGAAATATTTCATTAACAACTTCAACTACCTATACATATGCTGTACATCTCTAGTAGCTGCAGATATATATATACCCTACAGGTCTTAGTACAGTTTCCTATATGTAACCTTAGGAATGTTGGTGATGGAACTATTACTGCTACATTAATATACATGGCATTTTTATTCATACACGTTCATATCTGGCTGTGTTCAGGTACAGCATCCTGCTACATTTGATTTATATGGCTCTAGACAACTGTGAATGTTCATTATTTCATACAACCATACTATCTCCATATTGCAAGGGTACAGCAACATATCCAAATTGTGGGACAGACACATTCCAGCTTCAGTACTTCATTACAAACATTTCACTGTTTGGTTGTGGCTGTCTCATTCATTTCATTATGTACTGACTGTAGTATACTTTATTCAAGAGTTATAACAGCTTTCTTGGTTGATTCATACCTCTTTCTCACACTCTCACTTGTTTTATTTTTACAATTCAAGATGGTACTTTATTCTAGGCGTTATTAACCTGTCATACTTGGTTACAACAATCCTTTCCAACAGACTCACTTGTTTCATATGGCAGATTTTAAAAGGGGATGTATTTGACACATGTCTATTGTCTTTAGCTTGTTTACCACTAATTTTCAGGCTGCAGCAGGTTATCTGATATTACAATACAGGTGGGAAATCTCTATTTCAGACTTGTTTAATTTTTATTTCTGGATTACAGGCTGCATCACTTATCTAATCATACAGTACTAGCAGAATCTTTCTTCTAGTGTTATTTGAACTTTATTAATATGTAACTACACTGAACTCTTTTACAAGCTGTCTCACTTATATTGTATAACAATTACAGAAAAATAATTACTAACCTGCCTGGTGGCACAACCGCTCCAGCCTATCACCATAGGCTCGCCGATTCACGGAACGCACACCTGCAGCTGTAATATAAATGAAGTAATATTGGAACATACATCTCCATAATATCAGCTAGGATAATTTCTTACATATGTAATTACATGGATACTTACTCAGTAGTGGGGCGTTGGGCATTTGCCGGGCCTCCTGGATCCAACGGTTCAGTTGGTCCTGCTTTCATCTCTTCAGGTCCGCATGGTGGTGACGGACCTGTTCACCAGTCCTTGGTATGCCTGTGGCACTGGTGAGATCATGTGCCAACCGGTTCCACGACTCTGCCTTGTACACTCCCCACAGAACCTGGCCCTGCATGAGTTGAGCCTCATGATCGTGGACTAGGAGCCAAACCATATATTTGGACTCCTCAACACCCCACCTCTGTGCTCGGAAGTGACTGCCCTCTCCTACACCTGCCATCCTGACTGCAAATAGTTTCCACAATCAGTTATGCTGTGTATTCCCACCTATGGGGCTTATATATGCCGTTTTTCCCGTACTTATCTGTGATTGGCCATTTTGGAATTGTATCAGCTTAAAAAAACCTGCTTTGTCATGCTTCTATTTCCATTCATTCCTATATATATGCTAATACTGCTTTTTTCAGTACAGCTGTCATGGCTTAGTGGTTCAGTACTTTGACTATGATGCACAGTATCCTGGGTTCGAGCCTGGGCATTGCTTTTTTTTATTTTACTACTGTCTAAACAGGCTAGGAGGTGTGTCTGTGTAAAGGCAGCTTTGATACAGGTTGCTCAACGTTGCCCGCCGGTAAGCCGTTTGGAGCGCTGCGCAGCTCTGCACAAACGGGTTACGTTGGTTAACGCATTATTTGGCTATGAGCACGCATATTTCGCTATGAGAAATGTTGCTCAACTACGGGCACACAGTTTCAGCATGTTAAAGCACTGCTCAACTCCGGGCACTCATATTACACCTGTTAAACCACTGGTCACCTGCGGGCAATCATACTCAGCTTGTTAGAGCGCTGCTCAGCTATGGGCACTTATAAAATGTTTTTTTTTATTGTGTCAGATTTCTTCAAAAATACATGGCCCATTTCATTACATTTTACTTAAATTATAGTTTTATATATATATATATATATATATATATATATATATATATATATATATATATATATTTATATATATATATACACATATATGTCAGGGGATTGTTTTGTGCTTATTTCACTAAAAATAGAAAATGATGTTGTTGGGGCTCGAACTGTGACTACCTCCTCTTTGGCCGACGTCTCTACCGCTACGCTATTGCTACTTGGCTTAATTTACATATTTAGATCTTATATGCTTTTCCAATGAATGCTAACTGTCGCTGAGCGAAGGGCACACCCACGCAAACGAGTGCAATTATGGGCAAACATTTTTGAAATTATGAAAAAAAATTAAACTGTTGATTTTTACGTTTTACATAACAGTTGGGTTTATAGTCTGTGGGGGCATGTGTGCTGTTGTGCTTCTTGACATTTCCGCGGACTCACTTGTGGGTGTTTCCTTTCGGGACTGTGATTCTTCTGGGGGCGTGTCCCTTTGCAGGACTCGCCGTGTGGACACGCCCCCTACTTTCCTACACGGACCGTGTTAGCCTAGGGTGTGATTCAGCATGCCCTCATGAATATGCATGGCATGCTGACATCACACCGTTTAAGTGCAGCCTCCGTGTAAGACTTGCTAACTCTTACACGGAGGTTTCGTGAATCCTGCCCAATATCTAGTATATCCCATCCCCTGGTAGGTTTTTTTACAATCTGAAGCATTTGTTGTTCCTGAATATACTCTGTGAATAATTTCTTTACTAACGTTGTTGAGTCAATATTATTCCAGTCTGTTTCTGGTAAATTTAAGTCCCCAGCTAATGTTATTCTTCCCTCCTGTATTTCATGTAAGAAATGTATGAATTCCTCTAGATCATCTGCACTGCACTTAACTTTGTTGTTCTGTACACTCCAACAATTGTTATATGTTCCAGAGTTGTCTTTATTTTCACAGTTACACAGTCTATAGTATTGGTATTATCATTGAACATGTAATAATCACAAGTCTCATAGCTATCTTTAATGCCTATCATAACACCTCCACCTGATTTTTTGTTAGAATGTCTGTTACAGTAAAAACATTTATACCCTGACAGAACTGGTTTCCAGTCATTGTTTTTAACCATGTTTCCCAAACTATAACAATATCAATCTTGTGAGAACGTAGCAAATTTTCTAATAAAAAAACTTTATTATTAATGCTCCTAGCATTAACAACCATCAGAGATGCATCAAATGTTGCTATCTGTGAACTGTTACATTTTTTACCTGGCAGAAATCCTGCCTAATGTTTGTCAAATACTGCAAAATACCTGCTTCAGAAATTCTCCTCCCTGATCTAGACAAATGCACACCATCCTGTCTGAACACGTGTGCCCAAAAGAAGGCTTGGATACTCTATACATTTCCATTTTTTAAAACAGGACATTTTTTCCATGTAGGTGTTTATCCAAAAAATCTTTTCATTCACAGTGACCTGACTATCATTTCTATAGATGATTTGTGAAAAATATGTTCTAACACCAGTACAAGCTATACTATCTAGGAGGGCTGTCAGTTCCCGACTAACAGTCAGAGAATCTTTGTTGGTGACATCATTTGTACTAGAGCAAAATATAGTGGCAGACAGAATAAGCTAATCCGAGACAACCCTTACAAGTGGAAACTTAGGACAGAGCTCTTCCAGGATTTGGTCCACATGTGGGAAACACCTCAAATGATGAATCTGGGCATCTTGGGGCAATGTAGCAATTGCCTCATGTACACTGACAACCCTCGCCTCCTACCACACAAAACTATAACCTGTGAGAGATGCATGCACTGTTATTATGGACAGTAACTTGTATCAGGCTAAGATGTATGACATTTTACATGACTATGATAAGTATACTTCAGCTTCTATAAATGAGATTCACTTGTCTTACCACAAAATAGACCTGGCCATTCAAGATTTATTGGACCAGGATGTAATAGAAATGGATACTTACACCTTCCTTTCTAACTCCAATCCTAGGGTACCCTCTATATTTGGGATACCCAAGGTACATAAAAATTTGACGGACCCTCCCTTGAGGCCCATTGTGGCTGCTGAAGGTTCTAAAACTCATAACATTTCTAAGTACCTGGATTGGAAATTAAAAGAATTGTGGGGAAGGCAAGATTATATATTAAAGGATTCTTGGGCCTTTTTGCGCAGCATACAACCTCATTTATTTGAAAAAGAGGTTGTGTTTTTAACAATTGATGTGGTTGATCTTTTCTCCGTCATCCCTAGTGAGTTAGGGTTGGAATGGTTGGAGGAAGCAATATGGGAATGCCCGAATATTACCAATAATGATGTCCAAGCCATTACCAGCCTATTGGAATTGGTCCTGAAAAATAATTATATCTTCTTTGCTGGCGAGTATTTCCATCAGATCTCAGGGGTTTCCATGGGAGCTAATTGTGCCCCAACATATGCGGATATTATCATGTATATGTGGGAGAAGAAGTACGTCAAGAATAGTTCCTTTTCTAATCACTGGAACTTTTATTGTAGATTTCTTGACGATATATGTATTTTTTGGAACGGTCCTGTGGGAGACATTGAAAAGTTTATTGACTATTTACACACTACTACCTCCTTTTTAAAATTCACCCATCAGATTTCCTTTGATAGGGTAAATTATTTGGATGTGGCTCTTATTAAGGAAGGTGAGGGGGTAAAATCTTGTGTTTATAGAAAACCCACCTTTTCTAATGGTTATTTGCATTACACGAGTTCACATCCATACTATCAAAAAAAGGGGCATCCTTAAGGGACAATTTGTCCGAACATCTCGAATGACTTCCGTTGAAGAGGACTTTAGGCTGGAATGTGGAGTCCTAACATCTTTATTTTTGGAGAGGGGCTACCCTATTGAAATGATTACCTCAGTTCAGGAAGAGGTTAGTGCAGCTCAAAACACCAGGTTTAGACCCATTTTGGGAGAGACGTGCATAGGGTTTGATAGGGGGACCCCTATGGGCACCATGGAAACAAACATTGGTAATTTTACCTTTATTACCAATTTTAGTGGCAATGTATTCCATATTAAGAATATTGTTGAAAAAGAATGGTCCATGTTTCAACAACTAACTGATTTGAATACTTTTAAGACCAGGTCAGTTAAAACAATATACAGAAGGGGCCAAAATATGAAAAGATTATTGGAAAATCAGGAGCTTTGTATGCAAACTTCAAGAAATAAAACTGGTACATATAAGTGTGGGCGTTGTTCGTACTGTAAGTTTATAATGCAAGGTAGTCATTTGTATCTGGAGAGTCGGGAGAGGGACATCAAGACCAATGGTTATTTAATTGTATGTCCAGTGGATTGGTCTATTTGGCTACATGTCAAATGTGCCCGGCGTTTTACGTCGGAAAAACTGAGCGACAGTTCAAAAGGCGCATATATGAACATATGTATGACATAGCCAAGTGTAAAATCACCAATGCATTGTATAAGCACACCACAGAATGTAAAGGGGCAAAAAATTTTTTGTTCTTTGTAATAGAAATGGTCCCAAAGGATATAAGAGGTGGGCCCTGGGAGGCTAGTTTAGCACACAAGGAAACCTTTTGGCAGATTTTGCTGGAGGCTACTAAAGCCCCAGGTTTAAACAAATCCATTTCTATAGTGCCTTTTTTAAAGCTAAAAGCTGGATGTATTTAGTCAGGTAATAGTTACTTATTATAAAAAGTGTAATATATAATTTTATTTACTGTAGTATTTATAGTAAGTACATTTATATTATATTTTATATTTTATATTTCAAGTATTTTATTATTTTACTTTTATGTGGAAGTAAGGATTGTGTAAATATGCTTTGTTTATATATACTTTTTGTACAAGATTCATTGTTTTATTTAATTGATTGATTGAACCTGTGGGGGGTGGATACTATTTAAGGTGTAGTTTGTTTGATGGGTTTTTATCTGAAGAAGTCATTACTTTGACGAAAACGTGTGTGTTTGCTTGTGGCATATAATTTTGCACGTTAATAAAGCTTCGTGGTCAGTACCTTATTGTGAGTTTAACTTGTCCTGGCGATTCCGGACTGGTACAGCTGCTTTCGTGGTTATTATTTTGTTTATTTGCAGCGTTGTTCTTTTTGGAAGGTCTGTGAGAGATGCACTTATATAGCCAAGCTGGAAGCCAAGCTCTCTACAGCCAAGACTGGACTAGACAGTCAAGAGGAGAAGGTTAACACATGCATCACACCATACTCAACACATAGTCCTTCAAAACAAACACTACCAAATCCCATGCATAGAAACACAAAGCACACACCCACATTCACAGAGGCTCTCAATAAAAATCTGCCCAAGTAACAGAGACCTCCCAAGTTGAAACGCAGACAACCACCACCCCCAACGCTACCCAAATGACACATAGCCTACAAAATCAGTGTGCCACTCAACCTCAGCCCATAAGGCAAAACAACGTACCCAAGACACCAGTCATAGTTGACTCTATAGTCAGGCACACTGATGTCCCACTCACCAGGCTAAACAAGGAGAAAGTTACTGTTAGCTGCCTGTCGGGTGCTAGGATCTGCAATATAACACATGCACACCGGTCACTCCACAACAAGTACAAATACAACTCTATCATTGTCCATGTTGGTGTGAATGACCTGAGATGTACCTCCCTGGACTACATGAAAAGAGACATGGAGAAGCTCTCTGATCTTGTAGCCCAGGCAGATATGACCCTAGCCCTGAGTAGCATCCTGGCATCACCCAGAATGATAACACAGTACAAGGACAAAGTGATTGACTTCAACAATTGGTTAAGCTTCTGGTGTCATTCTAAGGGGATCCAGTATCTGTCTGCCTGGGACGACATGGTCGACAGACCACGATGCTTTGCAGAGATGTCATGCAATTGTCGCCCCTGAGATTCCGGATACTGGCTAAGGCTCTTGCCACCACTATAGTGCCTTTTTTAAGCAAGGTTCAAATGCTAAATTCACCACCATAGCAGGTACAAGCAAGCAAACTCTGAGGGTAATGCTACTCAATGCTAGAAGACTAAACCTCAAAATGCACTCACTCGAGGCACTCCTTAAAATGGAGAACATCGACATCTGTGCAGTGACAGAGACCTGGTTCAAGACTCCAGAGAGCACCCCTGCATTACCAGGCTATATATTATACCACACCTTTCGGCCACCTAACCTGGACCGAAACACTAAAGGTGGAGGCATGTCCATATTCATTAAGGATATCCACACCCCCTGGCAAGTTGCTCAACATAATGCATCCAAAATTATCCAATTACAACTAATACTGGGCAAGACTGCAATCCAGGTTGTAGCTTTTTACAGATCCCCTACCATGCCCCAGGATTCCCACTCATTCATTTCTTAAGATACTGGAGAATATTAAGGTACAACCCGATACCTTAATTATGAGCGATTTCAACTACCCCACCATCAGCTGGAAAAACTACTCATGTACCAACTCATCCGCTCAACGTTTTTTGGAATTCAAAAATTCCAATGCCTTGGATCAGCTTGTCCATATCTCCACCAGGGACAGCAATATCCTGGATCTGGTCATTACCAATATGGGTAACTGGTGTTCCACACCAGAGGTCAACTTCTCACTGGTCAGATCTGACCACAAGCTAATCACCCAAGACATCCATATCCCCCCACCCCCATTAGGGAAACCACTATCAAAACTACTCCAAAGCCAACTTCATGCTTCTTAAGACAGAAGTGGTAAACTTCACGACACCCATGCAGATGGAAAATAGAGATACGACTGCTGAATCTTACACAAATGTACTATATAAGCACATACATGAGTGCATGGATCGTGCCATCCACAACAGAACCAAGATGCCATCCTCCAAAAAAAGGAAGCAAATCTGGTGGTTCCCCTGCCATAAACAAATTCTGCAACAGAAGAAAGAAGTTGTTGCAAAAAAGAGTAAAATCCCAAGATTGGAGGAACTCCCTGGTCAGCCTCAGCAAGATGCTGAGATCCCTCATAAAATCCTCCAAAGCCAGTTATGAAAATAAAATTACCACTGATTCTAAAGACAAGCACAAAGCATTCTACAGCTATTTCAAGAATCAGAATGGCAACACTCAGATCTGCTCTGAGCTAAAGCACAATGGGGTCTATATTACGTTATCAAAAACCCATAACATCGAACACCACAACACCGACACACATAGCCTAAACCGCAAATACGTCGAACCCCCTAAACTGCGAATTTTCAAATCTCGAACTGTCATAGTCAGCCAACACCACCACACGCTACATACTTCATACCCAAACATAATAAATAAAACACATACATACACAAACCAAACACCACTTCTAACCCTACACTAAACCTTACAAACATTACTATCCATACACTTAACCCGCACTCTAACTCTAAGGTCCGTAACTATCACACAATTACCCTACTGACATATACCCAAAAAAAACAAATAATCCACACACATACAGTTAACAAAACCCTATACTAACTTACAGACATTACCTATCTGTGCACTTACCTTAACCCGCACCCTAACCCTAAGGTCCGTAACTATCGCACACTTACCTTATGGAGCTATACAGCAGACAGGCCAAACATCACGCTTCGACAATTCGCGTTTTGTGGTTTTGTACAACTGCCATTACCGTAGTTCGTGCTTTACGTGTCAGTCTTCTGGTGTTCGAAGTTACCGGGATTTGATAACGTAATATAGACCCGCACAATGGCACTAAATATACAGAACCAACCAATATTGCCAACATCCTGGCAGATAGGTTCAGTGCTAACTTTACCCCCCTCTCACCCTCCAAAGGGCCCATCGTAATACCGGAAGAATGCAAAACCCCTGTAATCATGGATGAACAAGTAAAGAACACACTCTCTAAAGCCAAGAACACAGCATCCATGGGACCAGACAGCATCCTAGGCTGCGTACTGCACGAACTACAGAATGAACTGGCACCCCACCTAAGCACCATGTTCAGTCATAGCCTCACCTTAGGCTATGTGCCTACTGAATGGTGCACAGCGACAGTTATCCCACTCCACAAAGGGGGTGCCACCATGAACCCTGGAAACTACCACCCCATTAGCCTGATGAGCCTGGTGTGCAAGGCCATGGAATGTATCATCTTGGAGCTTATAAACAAAGACATAGGTAACATCCAAACCCTGGACCCCACTTAATTTGGGTTTGTAAAAGGTAGAGCATGTCTACTAAACCTGATTGACTTCTTTGAAGCAGTCACTAGAGCCATAGACAAGGGCAAGGTAATGCACACATCCTATCTTGACCTCGCCAAGGCTTTTGATACCATCCGGCACTCTGGAATTATAGATAAACTCACTAAACTGGGCATAAATCCCTATGTCACAAGATGGGTGGTCAACTGGCTCACTTGACAGAACCCACACAGTAAAAGTAGCTGACTCCAAGTCCGACTTCAGACCAGTGATGAGTGGAGTACCACAGGGTTTGGTCCTAGGTCCTCTCCTGTTCGGCATCTATTTCTGTGAAGTGCAGGCCAACACAGAAGGTCTTTGGCTAACAAAGTTCGCGGATGACTGTAAACTGGGAGCCATAATAGAATCACCTAATGATGCAGATAGACATTCTGCAAAAGGGCCTCACAGAGACAGATGCTTGGTGTCAAAGTCACAGCCTCAAGCTCAATGCCAAGAAGTGCACTGTCATCCCCTTTGGGAAAAACTTGGTACCCATGAACTACCACATAGACAGTAGCTCAATAAACACTGAAAGTGTGATGAGACCTCAGGACACAGGTGGACAGTAGTGTCTCCTTTGATAACCACATTGCCACAGTAGTCAGGAAATCCTTCTGCATGGCACACCTAATCACAAAAAGGTTCTCTTCTAGAAAAAAGGAGGTCATTGTTCCTCTCTACTCATCCCTCATCAGACCCATTATAGAGTACAATGCCCCATTTGGCATGTATCTCACAAGACACCTACAGCAATTGGAAAGGTCACAGAAATCCTTACTAAGAGGATTACTGGCCTCAAGCAGATGACATATGCAGACCATCTCAAAAAACTCCAACTCTACTCCATCGCATATCGCCTACTCAGAGGCACTCTCTGGCTAACATACAAAGCTAATGTCAAACCCAGAGCTACTGGACATGCTACACTTAAGGAAATCCCATTCTCTCTGAACCACCTGCTCCAGGGACCTAAACCTTGTCACCACAATAAACAGAACATGCTGGAGGGATAGATTCCTGTCCCAGAGATTTCCCATATTCTGGAACAAACTACCCATTCATGTCAAACAAAGTTCCTCATTGACCCTCTTTAAGAAAAACCTTGACCACTGGATGGGAAATAGAAAATTCATCTCAGGGATCACTTTTGTGGCACTGCTTGACAGAGGAACAGGAAAATAATTTTCTTGGGTGGTGAAAGCCAGGGAACCTTTTTGTTTAGGCTTATAAGTCCCAAGGCTGATAGCCTAGTACCTACCAATGAACTTATGAACCTATATATAGATCTGGTCACCTCCTTCTAAAACAGACAGTTGGAAAAATTCTGTTTGGAACATTCTTGTATCCATATTTAGAGGACAGATGTATTGTCATTCTCTTGGAAGGAATGTTCCTTTATGCATTTCCACCCTTTCCATTGACACCCAAGGTAATTCTGAAGATTCAGAAAAATTACAAAGATCATTGTTGTAACCCCCTTTTGACTCAAGCAGCATTGGTTCTCCCTTTTAATGGAATTTGCCAAAGGCAATTACAGCAAACTTCTTCACACTCTGGACATGCTCACACAGTGTCAGGGGCAACTGGTGCACCCCAGTTTATATCAATTGCAACTGACATTCTGGATAATTCTGTCTTGATATCTTTTAGGCACTTGTTCTATGAGAGAGTTATGAGGGAGGCAAGAAAACCTGCAACTTGAATCTTATATTTACAAGTGGAAGAGGTTTTCTAGCTGATGCCTAATCAATAACAGAGGGTATGGTATGGCATCTACCCCTCTCGTTTTAAAAGATTTGTATGTGATACTTAATGATGGCTAATGTTATGCATCTGTCAATGTGCATCTTTTGACCATCTTGGCTGGTCTGACTATGGATCTCCTTCTTGCATATCTTTTTGTGGTCAGTTTATGAAAGTTGTGTTGCACTTGAGACTTCTTTGAAACCAAATTCTTCCTTGGAATCTCAACTTTGTTCTTGAAAGATTGACCTCATTTCTTTTTGAAAAGGCATTTCAGACTGATTTAAAGTTCATCATTTGCAAAACTGTTTTGTCTATAGCTCTGACATCAGCAAGGCAAGTCCCTGAGATGCAAAGTCTCAGAGTTGGACAGTCTTATCTGATTTTCTTTAAGCACAGAGTTGTTTTACACACTAATCCAGCCAAAAGATGTTTCTCAATTTATTGTGCTATTGTTTTTTTTTTTTAAATCTATTTCAGGAAATGTTAAGGCACATTCCAACAGATCCTTATTCTGTCTGGTGGCATATTGGAAGGGAGTGGACTCTAGAAGCATTCTAGAGGCAGCAACCTAGTCCTCTGTCTGTACCTTTAAAAAGCACTACAAACTGGATTCTTTCTCAAGTGACAGAGCAGACTTTGTGTGGATCATTCTCCAGGAGCTCTTGGGTCATTAGATGGCTTAGTGGTAGATCACTTTGGCTATGGTGTGCAGGGTCCTGGGCTTGATCCTAGCAGAGGCTGCTTATTAACCCAAAAGGCCAAGTGGTACAGTGGTTAAGGTGTATGCCTTTCAACCACAAAGTGCAAGGTTTGATTCTTACCACTGGAAAGAGCATTATTGTTCCTCATCCCAGGTAGGTAATCTTTGGGAATGTTTCCATGTGGCACTGAGGTAATGTGAATGGTGATCATAGTATGGTTGTGTAAATCTTACTTACCTGTAACAGTAGATGTTTGAATTTTACAGTGTCTTATTGGCAGCACTCACCCACATATATAGTTCAATAGTATCAAACCTTCTTGTACTGTCAGTTGGCTTTGGTTATTTGTGTTGGAATTTTTGTGACTCCAGATTGATTTTTTTCCGGCAATTCTTGCTTCTGTCCCTTCTCAGTTCTTTTTACTTAGCACTAAAATCCTAAACACTGACTTACTGTAGTAGAGGTTAGACTTCCCTTGATGGGAGGGGCTTATTCAATCCCTTATTACATGGAGTCAAAAGATAGAATTCTGAGGTCTGGAATGGTGCCAGTGTGAGCTTCTGCAGGCACAGAAAACATATGGCACTGAGGCAGTGTGGAATTCTAACATCTGCTGTTACAGGAAAGTAGAATTTACACAACTATACTAATTCTAATGACTAGCATTACTGACTTGTCTACAGTCTTCAGTGAGTTACCAGAAAAACAGGGACAGGGTAAGAAATATATATCAAAATCAGGGAGACTTGAGTTATGGTTACTCAGACACACCTCTCAATTGTTCTGTTTAGGAGTTCCGGGAGGTTGGCATAATGGCTAAGGTGTTTTCCTTAGACACGAGGTGCAGGTTTTGATTCTCATATGGAGTAATTGGGTAGGCTTAAAATGGCTCATAAGGGCAGTTATCCAAGTATTAATCTATGACAATTTTTATGTATTACCCTAATTAACTTAAAATATTAATGGAACAACAGGCTTGTATCAGCATGCATTTTAGAGCAATTAGAGGTATGAAATTGTAATGCTATTGTTTTGTCTGTAATCCTCAATGATTTCCCAGAAAATCAGAGACTGTGCAAAACATATGAGGTATGATAAAAAATGCAGTGCAGAATCAGGGGCACTTGAGAGATATGATTCTTTGTAGCCAACATTGTTTTTGCTTTCTTCTCAAGCTATTATTTTTGGTGGCAGCTGATTAAGGAATGCAAATGCCAGTTAGTTACAGGATGACTTGGGTAGAAAAGCATCTGTTGAAGAGCAGCATGACCATGATATTTATGTGATTCCTTCACAATCAATAGTGGTCGACCATCTCAGAAGGAGTGCGTTCTACTGAGTCACTATGTATACCTTTTGTACCCAAATGTATTATTAGAAATCCATGATTTTTTTTATTGCGAACTGCCTTTGATACTTGACATATTACCTCTTTTATACACAGTTAACAGAGCCAGAATTTCGGAGGGCTTTTGCTGTTAGCGTCTGGCATTATGCTTGGCTTCAACCTCGGGGCTATCTGACTTCTACACAAAAGGCCAGGTAAAACTAATCCTCAGAATATTATATGTAATAAGTTAACATTATGTCAGAAGATAAAATTCTATATATTTCACCAGAAAAAAATGTATTTTCTGAGTTGTAACATACCATAGATGCAGAGCCATGCTTTCAAGTGCCTAAAGTTGTACAGTAAAATTTGGTGGTGTGCTGCACTTGAAGCTCTAAGTTAGGAATTGCAGGTCTAGGTGTGTTTTGAAGCTGAACATGTTATTAGATTAAGTGTTTGTAATGAAGTCTCAGTGTGACAGAGCCTTTCAAAGACAAGAGCCTGTGGCTTTAGTCCATGTTCTTCTACTGACAGTCTGACATTTTATATTATATTTGTTTTATACTTTGGGTTCTGTGTAGAATTTCAGCTCAGTGTGCTGCATATAGTAATGGTCTATAGTACTTCTTTACTGAGCTGGCATTACTTCACATGTGAATATCCTATTTATTTCTCCTGAACACAGAAGGGTTTTTGTCACTATCACTGCACCAGTTTACACTCGTGCAGTAAACTGCATTAAAAGAAGATAAAGTTGTGTATGTGTCCTTATAGGTAGAAAAAGAGCTAAGTGCATTTTGTATCTGTGGGTCATATGATACATTGTTCTGAGACATTTACTGTAATATTTTTCATAGTTATAGGAAATTGCTAGATATCACCAGAAGTCACATGTACCATTTGGATATCCTAGCTTTCTTGTTTCACACACACACACACACACACACACACACACACACACACACACACACACACACACACACACACACACACACACAGACACACACACACACACACACACACACACACACACACACACACACAATATGTATCTATCTATATGTATATTTATGTATTGATATAGATATATAGCTTGAGAGAGAGATGGATACAAACATAACTTCTGAGTTCCATGATTACTTGTTGAATTGTTTGGAGAGTTTGGCTTTTAAATCCAACAGCAAAATTAACCAAAAAGAATCAGTAGTCTGGAACAGTCCTTCTAAAAATATTTAGCAGTTAAGGGGATAAACGTCATTTTGTTGATGTTATCCATCAGGATGATGATTTCTTTATGCAGAATTTCAGTTTTGAGATTTCCATGATTTAAATGGAGTTGTTCAGACATCATGCATTTACATCTTTAATTTTTCATAAAGTAAGATATTTTTGTAGTTTTTTTTTTTTTTGATTAGTGAGTTTCATTGCTTAGTTCCAGTGTTTGGGCAATTTTCAGCACTTATATTACCTGCAGTTTTCTGTCATGCTTTCTGTATACTAATTCTCATTCGCTGTCTCTTTCATGTGATGGAAAATACAAATAGTGACTGCTTGTGATGCGTCTGTTCTGTGCCATTTTGTAGTTCTGTGTATTAGTTTACTTTCCTTCAGCTTTGTGGTGACTGCTGTTTCTTTGCATTGCTTCATTTTTTGTCCCATACATCCCAAAAGTACATTCCAATAGAGATATTTTAGGAAGTACATACTCTACTTAATTTTTTTTGCATTTGTGTATTGATAGTGCTTTGTACAGTTCATCTGACTGCTTTAGTCATTTGTAGTTAAATTGGGTCCTGACATAATTAGAATCCTTTACATTGGCAGAAATGATTCAACTACATCTAACTGAGCCCTCATAGGTTGTAGCTTCAGCCAGACAAAGCAAACCATTTGAAGAAACTTCATGAAAAAAAAAAAAAACTGCATGGGGCTAAGAACCCCAGCACCTTCCATGTTGGAGATTTGCCACCTGCATCTTTTTTATTTATATATGCCAACTCCAGAATTCTACAGCCTCAAAAAACAAAAATTTCAATCACTACTGGTACACTATCACAAACAGCTTTGGTGATGATTCTGTATTAAAATGATTGATGGGTTTCAGTTCAGGAAAGTATACCTAACAATCTTAAACCTTGTCAAATTTATACTGGAAAGCTAAGGAAGCTGCTAAACTATACAGACTGATGTATTATAGTGTTGCAAGGTGATTTGCTGACTTATAGTATTTCAATATGTTTTACACACTGACATAATCAATACTTTATGCTTCAGCTATATATGCTACCAGGTTTTTGACATTTGTTCTTTTGACTTTGTTCTTTTTTAATTGTCTTTCTGCATTAGTGATTAAGCAGTGTTCTCTTTGAACTACTGTGCAGTGAATAAAAAGATCATTAGTTAATTTATCTCCTTTTATGTTCATTCCATGCTCTATATATATTACTTGTATTTCACATAGTAGTAGTGTTTTACGTATCCATTATATTAATTGACTTAACTGATTATCTGTAGCTCCATTTGTTTTGTGGCCCAAGTCATAGTTTAAAAAAGGAAGCTTTTTTACTGGTTTACTTGTAAATTTAGCAGATATTAAGTCTGTAATTAAATAAAATCAGTCTAAATCATGGCAAAACCCCAGAAGATTCCAGATGGTGATTAAATTAACAGTATATAGCTATCAAATGGGATGTTTGCCTCTCCTTAACCCAGTCCTTTTACACATTACAGTGTTGTGGGTTCAGTTTTGATGTGGCATCTGAGCCTGGATTAACTGTCAAATGTATTAATGTTACACTGACCTGAAACACCTTTATTTTGATATTCCCAAGTGAGTTTTGCCAGAGGACCTGGTGGATGACTAGAAAATCTACACAAACAGCAGAGACCTCCAAGGCAGAAACGCACTCGACCACCAAAACACAACACTAATCATGAGACACATAACTGTCCTAAACAGTGTGCCACTCAACCAAAGCCCTTAAGGGAAAACAGCATGCCCAACATACTAGTCATAGGTGACTCGATAGTGAGGCACACTGATGTCCCACTCACTAGGTTGAATAAGGAGAAAGTAACAGTCAGCTGCCTGTCAGGTGCCAGGATCCACCACATAATGCACGCACTCAGGTCCCTCAACAACAGGTACAAATATGACTGTCATTGTACATGTGGGTGTGAATGACCTGAGACGTACCTCCCTGGACTGCATGAAAAGAGACATGGAGGAGCTCTCGGTTCTTGTAAACCAGACAGGTATGACCCTAGCCCTGAGCAGCCTCCTACCACTACCCAGAATGATACCACAGTACAAGCAGAAAATGATTGATTTCAACAATTGGCTAAGTTTCTGGTGTCATTCTAAGGGGATCCAGTATCTGCCTGGGATGACATGACTGACAAACCTAGATGCTTTGCCAGAGATGGCCTGCATCTAACACCCCTGGGCTTCCAGGTACTGGCCAAGGCTCTTGCCACTCCTATTGTGCCTTTTTTAGGTGGTGTTCAAAACACCAAATTACCACTGTAACAGCTATAAACAAATGTAATCTGAGGGTCATGCTGCTCAATGCTAGAAGTCTAAATCTCAAAATGCACTTGCTCTAAGCACTCCTTAAAATGGAGAACATTGACATTTGTGCTGTAACAGAGACCTGGTTCAAGGGAGCAGATAGCACACCTGTACTACCAGGCTATAACTCATTCCATACCTTTTGGCCCCAGAACTTGAACCGAAGTTCCAAAGGCGGTGGTGTTTCCATATTCATGAAGGATGCGCACACCTCCAGACTGATAGCCCAACATGATGCATCAGAAATACTTCAGGTGCAGCTAATGTTGGGTAAGACAGCGATTCAGGTTGTAGCCTGCAATAGGTCCCCAACCATGACCCAAGACTCACACTCCACATTCCTAAGCACCCTGGATAATATTAGGGTCCAACCTAATACTCTCATACTGGGTGACTTTAACTACCCCTCCATTAACTGGGAAAACTACTCATGTACCAATACACTTGCCCAACGTTTCCTGGAATTCATTAATTCCAATGCCTTGGACCAGCTCATTCTTACCCCCACTAGAGGTAGCAACATCCTTGACCTGGTCATTACTAACATGGGTGACCATTGCTCTGTACCAATAGTCAGCTCCTCTCTTGTTAGATTCGACCACAAACTAATCACCTTGGAAATCCACATCCCTTCCACCCCCCTACCCCCGCAAAGGTAACCACCATAAAAAACGTATCCAAAGCTAACTTTGGGCTCCTAAAAACAGAGGTGGCTAACTTCACAGCATCCATGCAATTGGAGAACAGCTGCATGACTACCGAATCATACACTAATGCCCTGTACGAACACATACACAAATGTATGGATCTCGCCATACCCAATAGAACCATGATGCTCTCCTCCAAAAAAAGGAAGCCAATCTGGTCATCCCCTGCCATAAACAAACTCTACAACAGAATGAGGAAACTCTTCTTCTTCTTCTTTTGGCTGCTCCTGTTAAGGGTCGCCACAGCAGATCAACTGTTTCCATTTCTTCCTGTCCTCTGCATCTTGCTCTGTCCCACCAACTACCTGCATGTCCTCTCTCACCACATCCATAAACCTTATCTTAGGCCTTCCTCTTTTCCTGTTACCTGGCAGCTTCATCCTTAGCATCTTTTTCCCAATATACTCTGCATCCCTCCTCAACACATGTCCAAACCAACATAATCTTGCCTCTCTGGCTTTGTCTCCAAACTTTCCAACCTGTGCTGACTCTCTAATATACTTATTCCTAATCCTGTTCATCCCCGTCACACTCAGTGCAAATCTTAACATCTTCAACTCTGCCATGTCAAGCTCTGATGCCTGCCTTTTTGTCAATGCCACTGTCTCCAACCTGTATAACATAGCTGGTCTCACTACCCTCTTGTAGACCTTCCCTTTCACTCTCACTGGTACTCGTCTGTCACAAATCACTCCTGACACTCTTCTCCACCCACTCCATCCTGCCTGTATTCTCTTCTTCACCTCTCTTCCACCACTCACCATTACTCTGAACTGTTGATCCCAAGTACTTAAACTCATTCACCTTCGCCACCTCTACTCCCTGCATCCTTACCATTCCTCTGTCCTCCCTCTCATTCACACACATATATTCTGATGAGAAATAAGGCGAAGTCCCAAGACAGGAAAAACTCCCTTATCAGCCTCAACAAAAAGTTGAGATTCCTCATCAAATCCTCTAACGCTAGCTATAAAAACAGAATTGCAGCAGATAGTAAGGACAACCACAAGGCCTTCTATAGTTATGTAAAGAATCTCCATAGCAATACCCAGATTTGCTCAGAGCTGTTGTACAATGGCATCACCTATACTGAGCCAACAGATATTGCCAATAATCTGGCCAACAGATTCAGTACCAACTTTACCCCTCTCTTCCTCACCTAAGGACCAATCACAATATCAAGAGATTGCCAGGCACCTAGTATTACTGTTGCACAGGTTAAAATAGCACTGTCCAAGGCCAAGAATACAGCCTCTATGGGACATGACAATATCCCTGGCTGTGTTCTACATGAACTACAGAGTGAACTGGCACCTCACCTGTGTGCCCTGTTCAATCACAGCCTCACCTCAGGCTTTGTCCCTACCGAATCATGCACTGCTACAGTCATCCCTCTCCACAAAGGAGGAGCAACTACAGACCCTGGGAACTATCTCCCCATTAGCCTGATGAGTCTGATATGCAAAGCTATGGAACGCATCATCATGGACTTAATAAACAAAGATGTAGGGATCCTCCAAACTCTGGATCCCACACAGTTTGGTTTTGTGACAGACTCAAAAAAACTCCAACTATTCTCTGCCTCATATCGCCTACTTAGAGGCAATCTCTGCTTGACTTACAAAGCCATGTTTGACCCAGCTCTGTTAGAAATGCTACATCTAAAGAAATCCCAATCCGTCCACACTACACACTCCAGAGACCTCAACCTCATTACCACAATCAGCAGAACAAGTTGGAGGGACAGGTTCATAACCCAGAGACTCCCCATGCTATGGAATAGACTTCCCATACATGTCAAGCAGAGTGCCTCACTGGCCGTCTTCAAGAGAAATCTTGATGAGTGGATGGGAAATAGAAAATTCACCTTGGGGATCACTCCAGTGGCTCTACTTGACAGAGGCACTGGGAACTAAGGTTGGGTGGCACAATGCCAGGGTAATCCTATGGGATAGGCTTGTAAAAGCTCCAGGGCCATTAGCCTAGTACACACCTATGAACCTATATAAGTGTGCAAGTGTAATTAAACATCTTTTTATGTTAATATATGCTGGAAAGTGAAGGAGCATTTCTAAAGAAGACCAGGTAATAAAAATATAAATAATTGTTTTAAGTTGGAGATAGGAAGTTAAGAATTGGATGGACAGTAACCGTACAAGACCCTAGCCTTCAGGAATTTGTACTGGTGGTTCATTTCTGTAGTGGCAACCTTGCCTATTTTGACCTTTAAGGGTGGAGGTTCCCTTGTGAATTTTGAATGTATAAAGCTTCTATTAAGATATTCTGTTGTCTTGAGACAGATTGCCATGAGGATGACAAATTAGTGCAATTTATTTATGAAAATAAGTGATTTAAAGTGTCAGAGACTTTTTTTAGGTAAACCAAACCTGTACCATCTAATTTACGTTTGTCTTTTGGTGGTGGTAGAGTTTATTATGGGTATCAGTGACATAGTTATGAAGTGAAAAGAACATTTTAGAAAATAAACATAAAGGTTATCTGTATGCATAGCTATTGATAAAAAAGTCAAGGGTAATGTTCTGAAGGACATGCTAGACAGTCTACTGTGACAGAATGACTCATTATACTTGAAATCAGACTGGCAGTTAATATTGACAAATAAGGCTCTGAGCTGTTAATTGGCTGCTTATTTTAGTCAAGGGTACAGGAAGGGGCGGCTCGTCCTATCGGACTGCCGGACTGCAGCTCTCCCACCTAGAAAAACAGAAAAAATATCTGCAAAACAAAAAATTAATTTGAACTCAGACTGCCTTTATCGGCAGTCCGGATATGGATTAAGAGGTACCCAGCAATCATTGCTGTGAGATACCAGAAATCTGTGTGGTGACAACCGCACAGAATAGAGGAGCTCCGGACTGCTTCAGCTGCAGTCAGAGCCAATGAGGAGGACTGAGCTGCTCTTGCGGGGCGGGACTGTCAGTGTGCAACTGCGTGGGCTTCAGGACAAAGGCGGCAGGTAGGTGTTTGGATTGTGGGCTTGGTGGATAGGTGTTTGTTCGGTCGCTGGAGTTTGTGGGTTTGCTGGATTACCGGGTAGGTGTTCAGTCGACTGCACGGGCTTTGGGACAAAGGCAGCAGGTAGGTGTTTGGATTGTGGGCTTGCTGGATAGGTGTTTGTTCGGCCGCTAGAGTACCGGGTAGGGTGTTTTGGGCCGGTGTGTGCTTGTTCGGTCGCTGGAGTACCGGGTAGGGTGTGTGTGTGTGTGTGTGTGTGTGTGTGTGTGTGTGTGTGTGTGTGTGTGTGTGTGTGTGTGTGTGTGTGTGTGTGTGTTTTTTTATATGTGTGTGTATATGTGCATTACTACATATACAGAGTCTGGGTGGTTAACTAGCATGCATAGCATAATGAAGTTATGCATAGCTGTAACAGGAAGTAAAACTTTATGGCTATGCAGAGACATTTATACAAACATAGTCATACCATCATACCATTTCTGATTATTAAAACTTTGTAGCTGGTGTACTGACTTTGTTATTGTCTGCACACCACCTTGGGGGACACAGTGTATATGAAATAGACTGTCAGTACAGGATCCTTCTCCTTTTCCTGTATAACACTGTAGTTGCTGATCATGATTACAACATGTCTTCCTGCTTCTGCATGTTCCTTTTCTGGTTTCCATGCATAAATGTGAATTGTTATCTTTTCGGAAGCAGAGACAGAGAGTTCTGTTAAAATCTTTCTGAATCAAAAGCATGTAAGAATCCTTCAGTTTTAATTGTTAAAAACGAAGGAAAAGTTCTGTTTACATCTGTGTCACCAGGATAGCTCTTATGGTTAATACTGGAATTTATTTAAGAATTCCATTTTGGGGGAAATTATAAGCAGTCTGTTTCTTGGGACTACAGAAGCTTATGCTTCAAAATAACTTCTTAAGAGGAAATGAATAAGCAGTTACGGAAAAAAAACATTTCAAACTTCAAGACAGGTCCATCCTGTTGATGAGGCATAATCAAAGCTTGTTTACGGGTGCTAGTTTTAAAAAAGGAACAAGTGATTAAATCACAGTGATGCTGGCATTTCTTATGCAGATTAATAGTCTAATTGTTTGTATTATTTTTAATTAATCTATGTCAGAATAGTTTACCCCTGAAAAGCTTTGTAATAATTATGCATAATCAGTCAGTCATAGGTCTAGCTACTCTCAGTCCAGAGGCTATCAATGTACTGTGAAATTATTTTTTTCATATATTGTATTCTTGTAAAAGTAGATGGCATGTGTTTAATAATAGTGTTAAACAGCATTAAACTTTGTTTCCAGGACTTCCTGGGATATTGACTTTATAATCAACCTTTGTTTCCTGGCCTTCTTTGTTTCTATGGCTTCTTCTGAAACTGACTGTGTAATAATCTACAATCAGTAAAAAATGCTCTGAATGCAGATAGTAAAAACAGTGGCTAGTGATAAAATCAACTACACCTGCAATAACACATAGGTTTACACCTGTTGAACAGGTAACTGTTAATGAAATGGACATGATATGGACACTATCAGTTATTAACATTTGTTAACAGTAGACTGACCCACACTATCCAAAGCTTTGGTGCAAGGAATTATCCTTTGATCCAGATTCATTAGGATTAGTTCTGTGAGCCACATGAATCTGTATCTCCCCAATATGCTCACCAAAAAAACGTTCAAGGTGTCTGAAAAAAATCTGATGAGTTGAGATAAAACTTTTTTTAACAACTTGTTTGGTGCCCCTGGCAACCACCATGTGTTATGTATTGTTGCCTGTATCAAGGCTTCACAGGAAGGCAGACAGCAGGTTAGAACATTCTGGTACATGCTCATCCTGACAATGATGGAGGTTTTTTTCCCTTCTGTCTGTTAACTTCCCACATGCATGTCATACAGAGGTAGCCCTGAAATCCATGTGCACTCTAGATATGCTCTGACCTCCTGTCTCTCTCTGTCTTTCTGTCTCTGTCACATTTGTGGACTAGAGCTAGAGTCCTCATTCTCAGCCTCCACTCCACTGAGGGTTGTAGCCAGGCAGGAGCATCACATTCCCATCCTGTCCTCATGCAGCTCCTACAGAGACCAGGCCTACCATTCAGACCTGAGTCCCTGTGAATCACAGTCAGGACCCCGCCACTCTGCTCCACAGAGCTGCTAAATGGATAGGCTTTGGCTTATGTATTCATCTTTGTAAAATGTTCTGGATCTGTAGTTGCCAACATCAAAGTGTCCTTTATGAACTTCCCCTTCTAGGTCCACTGTTGTTTGATCCAGAAACTGAATAAACACTAAAAATGGTGAAGGAGAAAAGACAGTCCCTTTTGGATGCAGGTGTTTAGTTTCACCTTCCACAGAGTACCTACAGTATGCTGCAGATGAGTTAGTAGATACCATGGTTCTACAACTTGAATGCAGAACAACATGTTTACTAATTGCCAGGACCAGTCCAAGTCTTTGGTTCAGCAAAGAAGCTGGGACCATTCCTCTCAATTTCTTGGCACATGAAATCTGGACAAAGCTTAAAACAATGTGGGGTAAAAGGCAAAAAAATAGGGAAAGATTTTAAATATTTCTCTTAGAAAGTTGCTGGGATAACAGGTTTTGTATTAGCATTTTCTGTAGGAAGAAATGCCAGAACACCACAAATTATATGAGGAACAGATCAAAAATATGAGGCAAAAATATAGACATTCTGTGAAAATCCCTACATATGAGAGGTATGGCTGGGATAGAGTTGATGGTTCTTATTTCAGTGGAATTGTGTGCATCTCCACACAAGCTTATATTAATTCCCATCTCCTTAAAGGGATGGTTATGGGAATATGATGTCTAGCTCAGTGTTGCTTCAGCTTTACTACTGGACCACAGACAGTGAGCTTAATAAACCAAGGTTATCACCTATTCTTTTGTACTATTCCTGTTCTGCATGTTATCACTGACATCCTTCCACACCAGGAAAAAAACATGCAAGTAAAAAAAAGAGCATAACCTCCTGAAAAAAAAGAAGCATCTCATTGGTCTTACAAGATCAGTACAGACTCAGATAATATTCTAGATTATTTTAAGTACCAAAGAAATCAAGGGACCTAATACACATTCTAGATCTAAGCAGTCTCATCATCTTCATTCGCAGTAAGTCTTTCCACACTGACATGTAAATAGCTTCTGCAGAGATCAGATGTAGTTTTTGGACTCTTGAGATACTCACCTACAGATCAGTATAGTGAAGTAGTCTAGAAGGTTCCTGTATTTTTTTTTATTAGGGCCAGGCAGCAGGTATATTCAACCTTATATTGTCACTTGGTACATTCAGTAGGCTTATATTTGTGGGACCAAATCACTAAGGATGTACAGAGACAGAATAATTCCTTACATACATTATTTGGCCTGGTTTTCTGACTCCCCAGCTGGTCTCATTGAACAGAGGGAGTATCTACAGCCACACGTTTAGTATGACTGTAAACTTTGCAAAGTTCCATCTAAAACTGTCTTGTCAGGCTGCATTCATAGATAGTTTCCTGGATACCAGGATCTGTAGGGTCTCTTTACCCTTAAAATGATTACCAGATTTACTATCAGCCTTTCATCTTTTGCATACCCTCAGAGTGATTGCTATCCATTGCCTTAGGTTCCTGGTCATGATGGTAGCCTCCACTCCAACAATGCTTCATGTTGCATGCAATGAGTGCTCTCCACTGGACATTGACAGTTTAATGATTACAAGTTACAAGAAATGGACTCAATGGCTGTGCCAATCAATATATTTGTGGACCTCCCCTTTCAGTCTGTGAGGAGACAAGCTGTAGCCATCATATGTGTGTGTGTGTGTGTGTAAAATTCCCCAGTTACTATATACTGGTGGCTAGAGAACAAATGGTATTGGGTAGAGATACTCAGGCTTAAACCCTGTACCTTGTATGCAGGTGTTAAGGACCTGAATTCCCTACCCACCACCATTTGTAAAATAAATTCAGATTTTTGCCTCATATTTGATCTGATCTGTTCCTCATAATATCTGTGGTTTTTAGATATTGCAATGCTTGATATTTGATGGTGCAGTGGTAGTATTGTTGCTTTATAGTTGCAGGTTCTTGGGTTTGATTCTTGGCTGGGGTGCCTTCTGTGTGGGGTCTGCATCTTTTCTCTGTGTTTGTGCGGGTTTGCTTTTGTGTCCTCCCATGTTATAAAGACATGTCTGCATTATTACTTCCTGGGCCTCTGCTGAAAATTGTTTTTTTGTTCCAAGTCAGATTGTCCCGATTAACAAATGTTAAATAAAATTGACAGGCATTTGAATTTCAGACTTCATATTCTTCAGAAAATACATAGTAACACAACCTTTTATTCTAGCAATTTTCTAAGTTTATAAGATGAATATTTGAAATTTGTCCTTATTTTTGGGACTGTATTACCCCATTATTGGCTTTGTCTAGGTTTTTTGTGCTAAGGTTGACAACTATGGCAAGAACTGAATTCGCTGAATATGTCTGAGGGCTGTATTCCCTCATTACTGGGTTTGCCCAGGTGTTTTGTGCTACGAGGTTGACAGCTATGGTGAGAACTGAATTCATTAAATGATAGCAATTTAAGTTTCAGTCTTCCTCTCTTTCACAAAGCAGCTGATATGGCGTAGTGGTATGTTGCTCTGACTGTTTTGCACAGGAACCTTGGCAGTAAAATGTATGGTGGTAACATAGCATTTTTCTTTAACAAAGCAGGTGATTTGGCATAGTGGTATGTTGCTCTGACTCTTCTGCACAGGGACCTTGGCAGTAAAATGTATGGTAGTAACACAGCGTTTTCTACAACTTTCCAAGATTATACAAGCAATGTTTAATGTGTGCCTGGTTTTTGGCCTTTTGAGCCCCCCCCCCCCCCCAATAAATTTGGCTTTTTCCAGATTTCTTGTGCTGCGAAGTTGAGATGCAGTTCAGTATTGAGTAGATTTTACAAGGAGCTGAAAGCTGCAGGGGAAGAGAAGTTTAGTGCTGCTTACGGCAAATCAGCTTGCAATGTTAATAGCACAACAGGTTCTATACTTGCTTTTGATGCAGAAGGTTGTTGGTTCTACTCCCACAAGGGGTGAATGCTGCTGTACTGAAAAAGTTAAGATACTAATTATGAGCCTGTTATCTGTTTGCCATCCATTTCCTATTGCAATATTACTAGCTTATCATTTTTAATGTAATATAGGCAATTTATTCCTCAGGGGCATCAGACACTTTATTTTTCGATGAAACCATGAAATATAAAGGTTTTTGCTAGCAGCAACCTCTTCATTAGTTACAGATTTATTTAATGTGGAATTATTTAGATGACTTTTTTACTTCAGAGATTGTGCATATTTACTGATAATGGTGGACTGTAGAATTGTGCATATTTACTGATAATGGTGGACTGTAGAAGTTTGAGTAGACTTTTATGATGGAAATGTTCTGAATTGGGCAGTTTTGTCATTATTGGTGCATGCATTTTGTTTCGTTTTTTACCGGAAAAATGTTCAAAACAATAGGAAGGTGTAGCAAAGAACACGTGTGTTTCATATGCAAGGGGCCTATGATTTGAAAACAGCCCAGAATTAATCTTTATCTACCACTGGTAAAATGTATTTTCTTTGAATGTGGGTTTCAATGCTGTTTCAATGAATGTGAGTTTCAAGGGCAGAGAAGTTTTAATGCTAAGTTTGTTTAGCAGATGTCTTAGTGTTTGTGCTGTAAAATTCAAAATAAAACTTTCAAATGAAGTCCAAATCATCATAGAAGTAAATCTGTATGCACATTAGTGTTTATGGTAAATGGAGTGAAATAGCCAAGTAATGGATCAATGGAATGGCTGCAGGAGGAGGCTCCATTGAACCATGATTTTGTGAGGGGGAAGGGCGGCAAACTTAGCCCCAGCTGAACTATACCTCCCAACTGTCCAGATTTTCAAAGAATGAATAGATTTTTGCTTCTTATTTTTGGTTTGTTCCTCATAAAATTTGTGGCAAATCATTTAAGAATTAAGTCACTAAATAATGACGCACTGAGTTTCAGACTTCATAATCAATGCATGCTAAAGTAAGACTTGTTCTATCAACTGTCTCAGTTTATACAAGAGCAATTTTTAGTACTGTTTATATGTTCCAATATATTTGGCCTTGTCCAGATTTATTGCATTAGCAGGTTGAGAGGTACATGCAAATTGCTTTATAGAATTAGGCATAGCCAAACCTCTCAACTGTCCCTGATTTTGGCTCAGAATGTTGCTCTTCCCCTAATAATCCCTCTGCAAAATAGCAATTTTGGAAGAAAACATGGAGGGTTTACAATTAAGAAATAACTGTAATCATAGTTATAGATTACTTTTATTTCAGAAATGCATGTAGATTCTTTTATTTTGTCAGCTGCTCAAGTTAGCAGTACTAATATTAAAGTGGCCCTTCTTTGATAGGTTCCCAGCTGTATTGTGTGGCTATTTTATATTTTTACATCGCATTTTTGGTCCATTTTTCATAAAATTGTGTTTTTTTTGGCAAATTAATGACAAATCATTAAAGACTGAAGTTAGAAAATAATGACAGACATTTGAGTTTCAGATTTCATACCATTTAGAAAATTCATACTAATGCAAGACCTATTCTATTATCTTTCTAAGTTTATAAGAACAATATTTTTAAAAATTGTCCTTGATTTTTGGGCCTTTGCCCCACTTCTTTGTATGGCTTTGTCCAGATTTCTTGCTCTGAGGTTGAGAGGTATGACAAATGTGTTAGGGTCATCACAGTCAGCCAGAGACATTTTAAATTGTGACATACTTGTTGCACCCCACTCCCCCATGTAGTGACTCTGGATGTGTCGAAGCAAGGCAAGGAGTAGTTATGCAGTGTAAATGTGCAGAGTATCCCCCCATCCAAGGTAGACGCAAGTACTAGAGTGGCTTTTCATCTGTCCTTGATTTTTGCAGAATGGTCTGGTTTCTGTCATATTTTTTGTACTGTTGATTTATGCTTATTACTCAAAGTGCCTGTTGTCTGTGTTTAAGTAGCAATACTTTAATGACCATCAGGTAAGCTTGGCTGAGATTGTAAGATGCAAGTAAGCTTTAATAAGCATACTGTTAAAGAATTGCCAACATTGAAAGCCTTTCTGTTGCCATGTAGAGATTACTTAACTAATGTATAAGCCTTGGGTATTGAAATGCATATGACAGTATTTGTAATAAAGGCCAGGATTACATTATTTTAAGAAGTTCATTACACTTGGAGACTTCCAGTCATCTCTGCAGGCTTTACCCGTAAACTAAACAGAATGCCAATCGTGTGGTCCATAACCTGTACATTAATCCTTTTAAGCAATGTATCTTGAGCTTATTTCTTGTTTGCTTTTCATTTTTTCTTTGATCATGTTTTCCCCATGAAACAAGTAGATAGTTGTCAGGTAGCAGGTCTTTTTTTGGATAAGGAACATTTTTACAAGTGGGGGCATCAGAGAGTTCTACTTTCAGCATGTTACTTGGTACTTTAATAAAGCTGAATATAAATTATAATTAGAACTGCAGTGCAAGAAGTGGTTTGAGTTGAGTGCTGCTTGTTTTTCTTATACTTGATTTTGACTGGCATTCCATTAATGTAAAGTAATTTATTTTTCATGCCTCACAACCTTTTTGTTTCCGTCTAGATATTAAGTAAGCTGTCATGCAGCCAATGCATTGAAATATTTTTATTCTTCTACACTTCATTTTGTCTTGATTGGACTCTTATAATGACGGTTTGGCACCCACGGCAGTGTATTTAGTTAGTTTTTTGTGGTTTTTGAGCATAGCTCCTACCCTTTCTAGTTGGCCGCACCCCTTCCCATTGACCCCACCCATTCAGCTGTCTCCTGCAGCCCCCCTTTGATTTGAAGTCACCAGCCGCCACTGACTCTTTCTATCTTAATTTACCCACTGAGCAAGTCACTTAATTAGCGTTAACCTCCGGAAAGGGACCCTTTGTCCAGTGGGCTTACCTGGTTAGCAAACAGATAAAAAATAAATAAATAAATAAATCACTGGCTAAGTGCATTTTGTAGTCACTGAGGGTCATAATATTTATTCTGAAAAGGTTTCTGTAATATTTTATTTGGTTATTTGAAAAGTGGTCTACAGTCTTTTTTTTCTCCTTGCATGTCCCAAAATCTGGCTAATGTAGCGATAGTGTGACCTGGTAAGATAAGGAACCTGGGACTGCCACTGTTGTTGCACCACTGGGGTCAAAAACACTTACTAAAACAAAGACAGATCAGCCAATTGTTCATGGAAGATGATTTCGATAAAGCCATATTTGGAGTCAAGAATGCACACCATGAACTTGGGTGTATTTGCTACAGCAAAATCGCTACAATAAAATTGCCAAATTTGTCACAGGGGCATCCTACCATAGTTACCACTGTCTCTCACTTGCTGAACTGGGCTGGCTTGAACTCCCTCACCTCCTTAAATGGTATCAACTCTCACTCACCCACAAACTAGTAAACCATCCACTAAATGTCCCATCCCTCCAGAATCTACTCCAACCCTATCGCACCACCGGACCACTAAGATCCAGCAACAAAAATCACTTGCAGATCACTAAAGCCAATAACTCTGCTGGTGAAGCACTATTGTCTTGCACCATAGCCAAATTATGGAACTCCCTCTCACCCACAATTACCTCCATACCATCATGCACCCACTTCAAAAAGCGCACCTAAAAACATGCTGGCTATGCCCTTGCAACTCCCACTCTAATATCACCCACCCCATCCAACCACTACCTTTCTTTCCACTCCACTAACTACCTTGATTATAGCAAGCTCAGATGCTCATAAGCCTAGTACTTATTATACAGCAGGAACTTCTTATTGTAACATTTGTTAATGTCTGTTATGTACTTCACAGATAAAGATTCTAGTTGTCTACTGATGTACTATGTTCTTCATCTGTAAATATGTTGTAATTGCTATGTTAAATTGTTAATCGCTATGTAATCCAATGTAACTACTATCTGTTTATTTTAACTGTGGAGCTTTTCTCCCCGGGCCTCCGCTGAAAATGGACCTACGTCCAGTTGGACACTCCCACTCAACAAATGTAAATAAATAAATGCATTTGCTTGCTGTGAGTGTTTTTGACAAGCAGGCCTGGTGTAGAGAAAAGAACAACAGCATCTTCCTATGAGGGTTAACTTTATCTTCTCCACATTTTTATATGTTGTTGGAACTTCCTGACAGTGTCAGTACAACAGGTCAGCATCGTGTTATCCATAAAGGAGAACATTGGATCTTTTTCAGACTCAGTCAGAGAGCACAGACTGCTTAAGAGACTTGCTCAGAGTCACACAGAAAGTAAATGGAGACTGAAGGAATCAAACCCTGGACAGGAGGATAGATGTAAATAGGAAGCATTACATTTGCAGATCATAGCCATAATCCTATGCATTAACTGCCAGACCAGAATGAAACTTAGAGGTGGTCACAGAATGTAGGAAAACTTGGGCACCTCTACCACACACACTCACTGACACACACACACACACACACACACACACACACACACACACACACACACACACACACACACACACACACACACACACACACACAGAATATCATAGTCATAAGTCCTTTGTCTAGCTATTTTAGACAGATAAATGAGGCTAATAATATACTTTGTTGCTGGCTGTGTTTACAGATATGTCTATGATAGAGTAAATAACATAAAACTGCTGCTTCATTCAACCAGATTTACTCAGTGTAGTACCCATTTGCAAATGTGTTGCATGCCTGGCAAAGCATCTGCATGTTTTTTTTCATCCTGGCTATCCATTCTGTTATGTAAGACTAGTTACAGATAAGGCCATTTGCCAGGCACATGGATGTATAGCTGTCCAAAAATATGTACAACATAAATTCATCCATATAGTGCCATGTGTTCTTTGTCCTTCCAGTAATAAAACTAAATACAAGCAGTTTTATGATATAAAGCATGTTATTACTAGGCTGAGCTATCTAGTGCAAATAAATAAAAATAAAGCCCCCTTATCTAACTGTACATTATAAGAAATATCCTGAAAGCTTAAAATAACTGTGCTATTCTTCCCTCCTTCTCTTTGAATCACAAACATAACTGATAATTTGTGAAACAGTTTCCTTTGGGACCAACATCCTAAAATTCACAAATTAACAAATTACTTTCCTTCTGCCTCTGTGTTGGACTCCCATCTACACAATTACTGATTACTTAGACATTGGGCATTTTTATCAAGACTATAGGGCAAAAGAAGATTTAGAACAGCAGAGGAGATGTTTTAGAGTTATGAAAGTGTAATCAGGATAATGCAGGGCCATGGTTTGTAACGTTTGATCCCTGCTCAGTCCATCACAGTAAGTATTGATTAGTGAATGACTGTAACTTTCTGAGGTCACTACACTGTGGTGCTTTGGTCTACAGCTAAACAAAAGTGTTGTGTATGACAGAAAATAATATGTGGTAGCAATAGGAAAAAGACACATTTCTAAATGGAGACACAAACACAAAGACATATACACACATGTAGGCGCATGCACAAACACACATATACAACATATTGCAGGGTAATACTGCTTGGGTAATTCTGACTGCATCTGTTTACCTTGGTTTTTATTTTGTAGTGGAGGAATAAATACTAAGTTCAAAATTAATGTATCTTTTTCTCTCTTTGCAGTAGGCTAATTGACTGTCCTGTGTAGCAGTATGGCTCCCCTAAGCATCTTCCCTTCCCAGTACCATGGATTTGTTTAGCATTATCCATAATTGACCCTTCCAGGCCAGCCTCTCTATCATGCCCCATACTGGTGAAGATGGATGCCATGGGTGAAAAGCAGGCCTGAGAGCTGTAGCTGCTGCTTTTAAAGTCTGGCACATGTGTGAGACTTAACATGCTAAGCCAGACTTCTAGAGAAGGCACACATGTTAAAATAAGTAGCTTAAGAACATTTACCTATTACAGGGAACTAAGAAACTTTATTTCTTCCTATATTAATAATCAAAATTCAACATTAACTCATCATAGAATAATAGATCTAGATGCTCATCATTTGATCATTTCTAGAGTAAACTTAGGTATATGTGTTATATACTACATAAAATACAGCCAGCTAGCCAGCTTTTGAAGCTTAAAGGCACTTACAATGTGCTCTAGCCATTGAGAGCTCAAGCAGAGCTGGAGAAAATCAGCAGTCTGGGTGCCAAGCCCTTCAGAAATTTTCTGCCACCAAAAAGTGTTGCGGGGCTTTTGAGGATTGATACTCAGGTAGCATTTCTCGGTTGCTGGACAGATAAGTTCCATTCAGGGTGGGTGGACTTCTACAATCTATTTTATGACTACAACAGTACATTTTTATAAAGTTGTTTGTTTTATGCTACAAATTAAATTTTTATTGGACTGTCACATGGCTTTTCTGTTAGTTGTAAGACTGTGGGTCTTATATTACTTTTAGTGTAAAAGTTGCTATTTTAATGTTTACTCTAAACGTTTGTGAGAAAAATTTTGCAAATTGTGTTCAGGGTCTGAGGTTAAGTGTATGCAGTGCTCATAACAGATCCACTAGCTGCTGCCTCGCAGTGTTTTTGAGATGAAATCCCTTCCTTTTCGATACTTAATTTTTTACCATCTGCTGCTGACAGGCTTCCTTCTCAGCTTTCCAATGGAACAACTTACCAATTTCTTGCCTCTTTATTCCTCTGCCTAAAAAACAAAGAACATTTCCAGTCAGCCATGTCATTTTCAGCAGGCTACTATTTTGCCTCAGCCACTGATTGGTGACTCTGCAGTGGCCGTTCCTGGCTCCTTAGAACACCTGTCTTCTTCCTTGGTTTTCTTTGGTGTAGTCCTTTCAGCCACCAAGGAATGGAGTTTAGACAAGTCCTTGTGCTTCTTAGCCCATCCAGACTGCGATGACAGGATTCAGTCAGCTTCTATGGAGATTCATGTTAAAAAGAAGCAAAAATTTAAACATCTGTCTTCTCTTGTGTCTGCTCCTTTAGACAGGGATGATTTATTGGGCTTAGCTCAGGGCTTCGTTCAGGCCCTTAGCCTTTCTCATTCTTTATTTAGTAGTAAGTGAAAAAGAAATTCTTTATTTTCCAGAGATTCCCAGAGTGATGAAAAGAGAAATGATTGTGAGGAAACAACTTCTGTTTTTTTTTTTTATTTATTTGTTTTTTTTTTGCTTTAGGTAACGGATTTTGATGAAATTATGTTTTCTGATTGTCCTTTGCAAGCATATTCTTGTGTTGAAAATTTAGGATGAACCGGTTGTTTCAGAGGGAACATAATGAAATTTCAGTTTCTTTGAGATAATATTATGATTTATTACAATTGGAATTTTCTCAACCTACTCATCTTCTTCCAGCTTTGAAGTATGCTTTGATTATAGCCTGCAACATATCTGACAGTTAACCTGTAGTTCCTAAGATGTCAGAGAGATTGTATAAAGTTCCTTAGTCTTGCAGTTTTTTGCTTTCTAATCCCACATCTAACTCTGCAGTCATTTCCTTTGCAAAACCTTTTTCAGCGCAATGTTTAGTAAATGATAATGCCTCCCCCTGTGTCAAGGATGGGAAAGCCTTTGAAAGATTTAGGAAACCAGTGTGCTTCTCTGCCACATTTATTTTTAGGATTTTTAATTGTCAAGCTCACATGTTAAATTTTTTGATCATTTCATTTGAGAATAGGGGGAACATTAATGTTACATTTGTTCTAAAGGAAAATCTTCTCTGAATATACATATTGCTTCAGTGTCTAACCAAGCCTCTATGAAATGTACTTATGACACTTTGTGTGCATACTCCCTCAGTGCTGTCCACCGGAAAGTAGATTGAGAAGCCTGTGCTTCTTTTGGCTCTACAGCCATTCAAACTTGAAAAGAAAAGATTATTCTAAAGGGAATTCTTCCCCCTCTGACAGGGTTTTCTCAACCTTCAACCTTAGTTTCCTCAGAGTCTCCAGCAAAGAAAATGGAAAAGCACAAACCCAAGGAAAAAGAAAGAGACAAGCCTAAAGAAACAAAAAGCAGATGAGAAGAGATCTAATAAACCTTGAAAATGGTCCCCAAATCCAACAGTTCCTTTGGGTCCAGATCTGAAGACACCAACTCTTCAGGTCTGACCTTCCTCACCTGGGCTCTGTTTCTCACCAGATCCAGTAAACCCTAAGTTCTATTCACCTGTTCTACAAGAGAAAGAGTTTTTTCAACCACTTTCTATGGCATCGTCCTTGAGGTCTGCTCAGTCATCCAGAAGCCTTACAGAATTCAAAGCTGACAGAATGATGAGAGAGTTTTTGAGCACATAGACTCAGCTTGGGGTTCTGTTGGTGCCATTCACTTTGAATACACTAGCTATGGGTCCAACAACCCCTC